>NC_066617.1:51229078-51529078 GCF_025201925.1 Gopherus flavomarginatus | reverse complement strand
CCCTCCGCAGGCATGCCGTCGAAGGCACCCTGCCTGCTGCCCAACTGGCGACCGGCAGAGCGCCTCCCGCGGCTTAGCGCCCCAAGCACGCACTTGGCATGCTGGGGCCTGGAGCCACCCCTGCATCCGCTGCAAATGCAGTAGAAACTCTCAAAGGGTAAGACAATACTTTGTATCTCTTGAAAATGTAATTTTTGAGCTACAGGTCAGAACGAAAGCTTTTTTGTTGGAAATATAGTAACTTACCTAGCTGAAGAGGGTGATGATTAGGTGGGATGTCACAGTGGTGACCATTGCATGCTAGATTGGCTCATTTTTTCCAAAAGCATGAATACACACTTGCTTTTACTAATTGAAATAGCCACATTGGAACTAAAAATGGTAACTTCTCTGTTAACTTTTGTTATGTTGATTCAAAGAAATAGTCTTTTGTGCAGATTGTTGGCAGCATTGTATTTCTTCTTCTTAAAGTAGCATCTCAGTTGTAGCCCATTCTGTATGGTCCTCTGCTAATCTTTTTGTGGATGAGTAGTACTGCATTTAACATTGTATTTAGTGTTCTGTATACTGATATTCCCAGATTGAGCTGTGCAGAACTCTTGCTTGGGAGCGCTGACTCTCTTAATTGTTTTCAGCTACTACTATATGTGGATAGGTTCTTCTTTACAAACACACACTTTGAGGCCTGTATAAACAACTTGAAATGAGTAACTAGGTGGGAGTATAGCCAGTGCCTCTAAAGGCCTTTCGCTACATAGGTAAAGGAGACATCAGTATTCACTGAGTAGACTAGGAAGGAACAGTGTCCAGGAGAGCTTGGAATTACTGCCCAGCTGCATCATTGCCAGGCAATAGGTGGTGAAGAGGAACAGAGAGCAGATCAGCATGTACAGGGGAGCAAGGGAGAAGAGAATCAAGTAGCAAGAAAGGATATGTAGGGTGATGTCAGGCAACCAGGCAGCAGAGAACCATGTGCAGAAGAGTGAAGGGAAAAAAGAAATGGAATAGATAGGATGCAAGACATTTATTATACTGACAATAACTAAAAATATTTTCTATTGCTTTTCAGTCGAAGCAATTGTTATAGTCACAGTAGTGATGTTATAGGAGGGTTGCAGGCAGAGAAATTTGTGGGTGGAGCTTGACCCACGGTGGTAGCCCAGACTTTAAAGGATCACTGTTGGTGGTGGCTCTGGTCTGATGAAAGAATGGGAGTACAAGTGGCTGAGAAGATCATGTTAGAACAGTTCCTCTACGTTATCCTGCTCGGAGTGTATGAATGAGTATCCAGACACTGATCAGAGACTGTGAGAAGCAGTGACACTGATTAAGAGCTATATACTGATCATTGGGCCTGTCCAAGAAACACTGCGGGGAGGGGTACACAGCCCAGCCACAAGCAACTCAGGTGACTGGAGGAAGGGCAAGGAGGGGTGATGTGAAAGAAACCTCCCTATCCAAGGGGAGGAAGACCAACTGAGCAGAGCGCCTTCAGGAGTTAATGCTCCTGGAGAGATGAGTAAGGAAGGAGGTTCCAGCCTGGTAAGAGGCTCCTTCACAGGAACACTGTTGAATCTGAGAGCATAAGCAGCCGAGACCCTTCCACTCTCAGGTAACTGCTTTGTGTGTGGGCAGCTAGGCAGTTTCTGACAGGTTTTCCCAAATATGGATTGCAAATATGGGTAGGTCTGTGTGGTAGAATCTAGCGCCTGTAAGAAGAGAACAGAAAAAATGGTGGTCCAGTGCAAGTTAATGAGATCAGTTCCAAGGCTTAATAGACTGAGTGTAATCAGATGATGGTCAAGAGGATACCAGGCTGGCATCAAGGGAGAACCATTAGATGCCACATTTCCACTGTGCATTCTGGGGGATATATGCCTCATATCCCACAAGGTGGGTATAGTTAACAATTCAGAACCACACAGACATGGCCCGTGTGGGGGTGACCACGAATCTAGCCTGCCCTGTTATAATTAGTCAGGACTGACAGTTTTGGGGAATTGATAGAAGTAGGCCCCAGGAAGGCCCTGGAGGAAGAAAGTGGGGAGTCTGTGGACACAATGGGAAGAGACCCATTTATAGCAAGACCTGGAACGATCACAGGAAGCACCTCACACTTATGTTACAGGCGCTCCAGGAAGCCAGTCTGACAGCCACTAAATGTCAATTGGCCAACCATAGATTAAACTTCCTGGGATATATTGTGGGCAGAGGGTGTTACTCCTATTGGTGGTGAAGGTGGGAGGTGGTTACTCCCATTGGGAAAGGTGAAGGCCTTGTCAGAATACCCAATCCCTTTTAGAAAGAAACAAGTATGTCGCTTCCTGAGGCTAGCGGAATACCATAGGTAGTTCATCTCCTACTTTGCCACAGTTTAGGCCCCCTTAACAATCTCCAAGGAAGATTACCTCACTAAGAAAAATCTACTGAACTCAAGCAACGGCAAAGCCTTCCAGGTATTAAAATGACTGACCCAGGAACCTGTCTGGTTTCACCACAAGTTCTCAAAACCTTGCATTTTGCAAATACATCTGACGTTGCCCTTGGAGCCTTACTGTCACAAGGAGTGGGGGAAAAGGTGGAACATCCTATCCTTTATCTTAGCAGGAAGTTGTCTTTCCCCTCTCCTCTCCAGGAAGTTGCCTATTTGGTGATGGAGAAGGAGGACCTTGTGCTAAAGTGGATTGTAGGTATGCCTGTGGGGTCACCCATTCCAGCTGGTGATCGATCGTACACCCCTACAATGGCAACAGTCTATGAAGAACCACAACTCAGAAATCCTATGGTGGTGTACATCTCTGCAAATGTACTGCTTTAAAGTGCTACCTGGAGTTGGCAGAGATCTCTTTTCACAGGATATGGTGGTCTGTCAACAGAAGTCCACCTGGCGGATCCAGAGCTGAGTGGAAGAGTGTATGAAGGGGTTTACAGACATTATGCTAAATCACAGCAAGGCATGGGGAACAGTACTAAGCAAGGGAGGCCTGCCCCTCAGCAGGTGGAGGAATGGTTTTTAAAATGGTTTTGGTAGCCCAGGGACAGGGGAGTGGTGTTATAGATCAGGTGTTATAGTGGGAAAAGTGAATACAGCATTGGCACAGCCACTCTGGAAACTGTGATCCATATTCTCTCCCACCTCGCACACACTAGGGTTACCACCTGGCTGGTATTTGACCAGACTGGTTTTTTTTATATGGATTTGCCAGTTGTCAGAAAAATAATTTAATCTGCCAGGTTTTTATTTTTACCTGGGTCCAAAGATTTGCATTATCAGCACAATACACTGGGATATCTAATGTTAAAAGTTAGTATCCAGCTACAGATGCTGCAGTGTTCCCACTTCCTCAGTTTAAGTGATGACAGATCAAAACTGTTGAAAATACAGTAGCTGTCTGCCCACTACCAAGCCTTTGGACTGATGAGTGGAATCACCTCAGTGTTGAAGTAGTTAAAAGTGAGCTTTGCATTAGACGCAACCTCTGCTATTTCTGTCTGGAATTCTACGATGCTGCCATTAAAAATAAGAAATGGCTGGAAATGGCAAAATGAAATGGTAAATACAAATTCAAGAAATAATTCAATGGATTTGTTTTATGTATAAAGTTCCAGAACGTTCACATTCAGGTGTATAGGTAAAATATAAACTCAATGCAGTTTGGGAAAAATAATCTCAATGATGATGCACACAAACAAGACAGTTTGGATTAATGGGATCACAGTGTAAAAATAAAAAATAGAGTTATCAGTCTTATCTAGATGTGTTCTCTCTCTAGATACTATAACTGGCTGTTGAGGGGGCAGGGGAGTTGTGGAGTTGACTTGTGGTTAAGTTGCAGCAGGCTTGCCTTGTGGGGGGAGGGGTGTCTTTTTTTTTTTTTTTTTCCTTTCAAAAGTGGTAACTCTAACATACACCTTTTGACCTGGGAACCCAAGAGAGGCCCTGAAGCAGAGGACATTGTCCCCCAGCAGACTACACTGATATTGCTGAGCCTGTGACTGTGCCCCAAACAGAAGAGCCACAGCCCATTAGGAAGTGATCTACAGGGGTGTGCAATTTGGGGTGGACCAACAAGTGGTGTGGACACTGGAACTCCCCTTCAGGACCCTGGGTTGGGACCCAGGTCCCCCTCTATTCATGACAGAATACCAAGGGGAGGAGAGAGGATACGCTGGAGGGAGAGGTGTGCTGTATACAACCCGGCAGGACTCCCTCTAGATCAATGTTTCTCAAACTGAGGTCGCTGCTTGTGTAGGGAAAACCCCTGGTGGGCTGGGCTACCCTGTCCGCAGGTCCGGCCAATCGTGGTTCCTATTGGCCACAGTTTGCCGCTTCCAGCAGCTCCCATTGGCCTGCAGCGGCGAATCGCAGTCAGTGAGAGCCGTGATCAGCTGGACCTGCAGACGCGCAGGTAAAAAAAACCCGCCCGGCCCGCCAGGGGTTTTCCCTACACCAGCGGTGCCTTCAGTTTGAGAAACACTGATCTAGATTCTAGAATGAGGAGGGGAGGGATAGCTCAATGGTTTGCGTATTGGCCTGCTAAACCCAGGGTTGTAAATTCAATCCTTAAAGGGGGCCATTTAGGGACCTGGGGCAAAAATCTGTCTGGGAATTAGTCCTGCTTTGAGCAGGGAGTTGGACTAGATGGCTTCCTGAAGTCTCTTCCAATCATGATATCCTATGACAGAGGAAAATTCTGGAGCCATTGCTAGGCCAGCTGGCTCAGACTAACCTATTACAGATAAGGGCCTACCAATTGCAGTAGCTTTGGTAGCTCTAAGTACTGGTAGTAGGATAAACAGAGGGAGGGCATACTGCAGATTCCAAGGTATCCTTATCTACTTTAAACTGGCAATATTTAAAAATTGGATCATTTTCCTTATCAGATTATGTGTTTCAAGAGCTCATATTCTGGGCCCTCGTGAAAGCTTTCTTTTGTTGCGCAAGGTTATATGCCTGTTTGTTTCAGGTAGCTTTTTAATTTTCCTGAAGAAGAGAAATGACTTTTGTTAGCTTTAAAATGCTTATATTATCATGTGTCTTCTCATGTTTTGCATTTTTATATTTTTTCCCCAAACTAGGGAGAACTGTGCTGTGTATGTGGCCCATTTGTATTTTTAAAATTTTAGTTCAGTATTTTGCTTAGGAATATTGAATATTTTCAAGGTGGTTTGCACAGCAGCTGCAGAGGAGTTTGTTCACATAGATAACAGGGTTTATGCTGTTACCTCTTGTACACTGCTCTGTAAACGTACACCATATCTCTATTTAATTTAATTATTATTATCATCATTATTTTACTTTTGCTCAGCTGGCTTCTCTTCAGCTTGTCTCTTGTTTGTCTCAGACTGCTGTGCTGCTTTGGTTGTGGCCTGTCTTTTCTGACAGTGCTTAGTGTTTATCCTTGGCTTTCCCCAGGTCTGCTCCTCCTATCTGCATGAGACCTGTAACACCTGCTGAGACTTCTGTTCATCTCTCTGTATGGGCCTTGAGCAAACCCCTGCTGAGGACCTCAACTGCCACTTTGATTGCGGTTTTGCCCTTTTTGATTCTTGCTGCGAGACAGCAGAGTGCTTGGGAGATTTGTTTTGAGTTGTCTGAACTCTGAATATAGTTAGCTAAAAAGCTGACCAAGGTCAGCATTCTGTAAGTGAGCTTATTTACCATTACAGACATGAAAACCTTCTATCATATGTGACCTGCCTGCTTGGTATGAAAGCTTATTGGGTCAGTTTGTGACAGGTTAGTGTCAAGTATTACAAAAGAAGCAAAGATCAGCCTTCATGTGTGTTTTTTCTTTACGTGCTGCAATTTAACTTTGGCTGATCTTGTGCCATTTAGATGGTCATGTAATGGATCTCTTAAAATCTATTTGTTATACAGATCTACCCAGTTTAAATAAAAGAAGTGGGTGGAGATAGCAGAAGGGAAGCCAACCTGAATAAATGCTTGTTTCAAACTTTAATATTTAACTTGGATACTGAGTAATTGGGTATAAGGAAGGAGTAATGGGTATAAGGAAGATGAAAAATGTTGTGCTAATACTACTATTTATAATAATTATTGTGACCTTTAAAAACAAAATGACATTAAAATATATAACTAAAAATGAGGAATGATTTGACAAACTTTGGTTACGGAAAGTTAAGTTCAGGCTGCAAGGCTTTACCCTAACTTAGATCCTTGCTGTTTGTATGTAGCTAAAGTTACTTTTCTTTTTTTTTTTTTAAGGAGTTACCCAGTTGCAGCAATGTGCTGCATGTATGCAACCACTAAGATACTGAACACTTTCTTAAAAGAAATATTGATAAAGGGACCATTTGTCTTCAGAAAGTATAGTTCAAATTGAGAAAGAGTTGTTTTTAAACCAAAGTTTGCTGTTAAATATAATTTTTGTGGGAGCCCTGGTTGAGTTTTATTCATTTTTGGGTCTTTTGCTCCCTAAATTGTGAGCGATGAACCTCTCATTTGGGAAAAAAAAGAATAATAAGAAATTAAGACTGCCAGATCCAAACCTAGCTTGGATCTTTGCCATTCAACCGTACACTCTTTCAATCAAGTTAAGAAGCATTGATGAGCTTTGAAGAAAGTCTTCTACATCCTCATCTGGAAGAATGATAGAAGTTTATGAATAATTTCCCATGAATAATGTTCTCCACAAATTTGGAATTTCTTTTGCTTACACAGGTTCCATAAGGACAGGGGAGTGGTGTTATAGATCAGGTGTTATAGTGGGTTCCATAAGGAGATCATGATTTCCTCAAATGCATTAATTTTTCAAAAGTTTTCAGCAACATTTTGCAATTTTTTTAACAGTGTGACTTGCTTTAGAATAGTTTGCTGTGAAAATTTTACTCTAGAAAATTCAAGCTATTGTTGTTTCTGTTCCCAGACTAAATGAGCATAAATATTATAATTGGGAGGGAGGGAGGAAGAAGCCGTTTGGGCCTTAAATCTCTCAAGGAAACAGCTGTTAAACAGATTATGGCACTTAAAACCTGTATCATTTGCCTAAGGTATCATTTATAAGCAAATTAAGCTACTACAAAATATGTATTGGTTGGGTACAACGTTTATATGTTAACCTTCTCTTGCCAAATCTACCGAAAGTAACTTTTGTGCATATGCACTGTCTGAGCTGCAGAACCTTGACTAGCTTATGGTATTTATTACCTATTTGCTCTGACACTGACAAGGATTTTTTAGAACGCTGTCCAAGAAATCTTAAAATACAGGAGGATGTTCCAGAGGACTGAGGGGAAAAAAAAGTTTCTAGTGTCCTAATAGTTAACAAAAGCTCAGTGGAATGATCTGGGTAACTTCAGGCTGGTTAGCCTAATGTTGATACCAGGCAAAATCATGGAAAGGCTAATTCGGGATGTAATTAGTAAATAATTAAAGAATGGTATAATAATTAATGCCAATTGACATGGCTTTAGAAAATAGGTCTGGTTGAACTTGATATTGTGTTTTGATAAGATTACAAGTTTGGTTCATAAAGGAACTACATCATTCTTAGTCTTCTGTAAGATTTTGCACTACACAATAATCTGATTACGAAAACAGCACTATTCAGAATCAATGTAGCACATGACTAACTGATATGTCTCAAAAAGTAACTATAAATGAGGAATTGTTGTCCAGCAGCAGTGTTTGTTGTGGCATCCCACTGGATGGCCCAATGTTCTTCAATATTCTTTTCAACAATATGGAGGAAAACACAAAATCATTGCTAGTTTGCAAGAGACAGTAACATTGATGAAGTACACTTCTACCCTGATATAGCACAAATTCGGATATAACATGGTAAAGCAGCGCTCCGGGGGGAGAGGGGGGGATGCACGCTCCGGCGTATCAAATCAAGTTCGCTATAATGCGGTTTCGCCTATAATGCGGTAAGATTTTTTTGGCTCCCGAGGGCAGCGTTATATCGAGATAGAGATGTAGTAAATAATGGTAAGGACAGGTCACTTCCACAAAGCAATCTGGATCACTTCGTGAACTGGGTTGATTTGAGTAATGGAAGTTTTAATACAGCCAGAAGCAAGTTCATACATCTAGGGACAATGAATGTAGGTCACACTTACAGGATGGGGACAGTATCTTGGCAAATAATGAATCTCAAAAGGGCTTAAGAGTTGTAGTGCGTAACCAACAGAACAAGAGCCCCCAGTCCAGTGCAGAGGCAAAGAAAGTAAATGCAATCCTAGGATGTATGATCAGGGTAATATTGAGTAAGAGGAAGGAGGTGGTGTTTCTTCTGCATATTGCATTAATGAGATCTTTACTGAAATACTTTGTCCAGTTCTGGTGTCCACACTTTTAAAAAGGATGTTGAGACATTAGAAATTGTTTTAGATTCGTGGGTAGGAAAGTGAAAGAGAAAAGGTCTATGTAACAAGGCTCTCTCTTTGCTCCTGTCTGCCTCTGTGCACCCAAACCACTTGGAGACTCTCCGCTAGTAAGCAACACGTGCAGTATTTACAATCCTCCCCCCCTCCCAACTTTACAATGTTGTGCAGCACCTTATATAGAATAGTATATAATTCCTCAGCCATTTAGCCTGAGGAGAAGAGAGGAGAGAGAAGTCTCTCCCTCTGAGATCTGTCTTGGCCCTGGCTCTCAAAGTTGCCTGCCCTGCCCTCCCTCTTTCTACTTCTTTTCTGTTTCTTCTTCTACTCCCTGGGCTAATGGGATAATTTAAGCACTTTAACTCTCTCCAGGCCATTCCAATCTATCTTTGCCTGCCCAGCTTACTATGGGTGATTTAATTGGTGATACAGTGATCAGAGTGCTGTAGAGTTGCTGTTGCCCAGCTCTCTGACAGTCTGTTATAGAGCAATTTCTACCCTGATCAAAAATAGAGGAAAATCCTTTACCAAAAATCCTTCACTATTAACTTTAAGGCAAATATATCTTGGTTTATGGGAAAGGGTCACTGGTATGTGGGATGGGAAACTGGAAGATGAAGAACTAAGTAATGCTATTGTGACAGTGCAGACCCCAGTTTCTCCAGCCTACACTATGTTAGGAAATGTCCGATTTTTAAAAATGGATGAATGAAGGGAGAGTTTTTCTGCCCAAAGAAATAGATTGTTGAAGTTAGCATGTCACTGAGGTGAACAGTGGCTTTAGTTCAAACCTTTGGCTTCTGTGGATTATTAGGAGACAGTTTTAGGTCCAGCAGCCCTACTTTGTATTACAGTATGAAGAAGACTGTCTGTCTCTGCAACAGAAAAGAATAGGTGTTTAAAAAGTTGCAAAAAGATAGCAACCTGGAGGTGGAGGGTGACTTTATTCTTTTTCCATAATCTTCACTCATCTTTGGGAATATAAAATGAAACTCATGTTCCAGATGTTGGCTTAATGTGTTCCACTTCTGACTCATCTGAAGCACCTGCTGTGTTTTTTTATGTAAGTGGAAATAAACTCCATTGGAAACAATCTTTCATACAAGTAATATCAAAAATATTTGTGCTTATCCAAGATGTTCTAGTTAAGTAATCTATAAGGACTTGGTTTTGGAGCCTGGGAAAAAGTTTCTGAATCTTATGAAAGGAGTGGGAACATAACTGTCTGCAAAGGGATATTGGAAAACCTGAAATTACCTTTATGACTGAATCCTGTGCAATATACTGTGGTGTGTTTCCTGTTGCCTTTAAGTAACTGGCTTCCAAAGAAGATAAGGGACCCTCTACTATCTGCTAAGAGAGAGTTCATCTAGGCCAAGTGACAGAGATACTTTATAGTTTTGGAGATGAAAAACTAGGCTACATCTGCTAATACCACAGTCGGGCATGTGTGTGGTTTCTGCACCACATTGATCTGTTGCACGTGCTTATAAACCCAAGGTTTCTTATTGCCATTAGAAAATACAACATGAAATGTCTCCTCTACTTCTCTGTCGGTCTCCATTTTAAAGAAGCTAAGAAATACTGTCTAATGACATGCTTAGATGGGATGTCGCAATAATTGTGCCTACAAATTTACCCTAATTATGAGCTCAGCTGTAAGAAGTGAATGTAAATTCATAAGATGTCACAATAATCTATAACAACAAACATTGATGAGAAAACTACAAAAGCGAGACAGACTGAATTAGTCCCAACAAAAAGTCCTACTGATATAACTGAAGGACTGTGTTAAGATCATGCCTGGTAAACAAGAACTGTGTGTGAGTCACATCAGTGAACCAAAATTGTGGGTCCTTAAAGAAAGAGACTGGGTGGAAAAATGTGGCTATTGGAATGAGCTTCGCCATCATGGCTGCTACTCTACTGTCTCTGGGGCCCCAAATCTTTGTCATCCTGATTCTGAAAATTGTCCTGCCAAACTGGGCCAGAGAGTGGGGAGCCAGGCGACATCACTGCCTCCAATGGCTTTGGCTAAATCCCAGATATCACTTTGAATGTGAGACTTGTCTCTTTCTTGTGCCTCCCCTTTTTAATTCCCTACTTTATTTCTTCTCTTTCCAATCTGTCTCTTTTTTCCAACAGTGAGGTTGCACGTGGGAGACAACACCAGAGACAGAAGCTGCATTTCTATCTTTCCGGGTTTTTTCTCTCTCCTTTTGCAAGTGTTTGTCTTTTGTCTTCTATGAAACAGATCAGACTTTAACAACAGCTCGCTACAAACTATCTCTACAAACTTCTCTTTTCCCCCAAAGTATGGTTATCTTTAATGCCATCTAAGAGACTGACAAGAGAATTTTCCCTTCTAAAAATGCTCCCCAGCTAAAGGGAGAGGGAGCAAAGAAAGTTGCTAAAATGAAAACTTTATTCAATGCTTTACATTCAAATGCTTTAACTGCTTTTCCTTCCTTTTTTGTATCTTTCATAAAAGGTTGAAAGGATTTCTAATACTTTGCTTGCCATGGTACTAAGCAGGCTGAGGTCTCTGTGTACCAAATCCTGAACCTTGTTTAAAGTTGTTTAATGTTGGACAGTGACTTGGTTATGTTAATACCTCTGATCCATATATTCCATCTAAATTAATACAACTGGAACCCCACTCTTATTAGTGTGTTCTGTTCAACATAACCTCCAGGTCTGTAGTACCTTTGGCACCAACCAAAGTGTAGGGATTTTGGAGAAACTACTGAGAGTCACCCAAAATCTGACGTTGGGTGGATGTGGTGACGATAACTTGCCCATCACAACATATTGTGTAATCTTCTAGTCCAACAGCTGTTCAGAGTCCAGATGTAAAATCAGTAGCACAGAGGGAAAAAAGTTTCATTAATGTTTCAACTTTGCCCTTGAAACATGGCCCAAAATTTTTGTTCATCATACAGATGAGTCACTGGTCACTGAAAGGATAAGGAAAGTAACACAGATGTTATGCCTTTTTTCTTTTCATTCTCTGAAATTTATGTAGGCTAAATAAACCCCATAGGAAACAAAATATCTTCTGAGTGGAGAATGTGTGAGTTTGCTATCAGGGCAGCGTAAATCAGAATAAACAGTATGTGCATAAGTTTCTGCTTCACTCCTGTGAAGAAGAGATGAAAGAAAAAACATCCATAGTGACACCCATAATAGAACCATCAGCCAAAATTAGTAGTGCATCATTTCTTTGTGTAATTGAGCATACATGGATAGCTTTGGCCTTTGATAATTAGCCAAGAGTGAAGTAGCTTTATTTAGACCAACGCAATTGGTCTGCTTCAGTAAATATCTACATAATGGAAAGCTTCGCAGATTCCACGGACTGTCTTTCACTACACTGAGAACTGAAAAGTAGACTCTAGTGAGTTTTGCCTCTTGCTTTAAAAGCCAGTATATCAATGTTGTGCTATATCATGAGTTTGTGTGTCTGCCTGCTTCTGTCTCTGATTTACACATCGTCGGAAAAGGAGGCAGTGATGAAGATCAGTGTATGTGTTTCTTTATTTTGGTCTTTATCTCTCTGTGTGACAATTGTGAAATGTCCTGCAGTTACTCAAAATCATTAGATTTTGATTTTGTTGATGCTTTGTTAACAAATTCTGTGTTCTACACACCAGTTTTCTTGCATTATTAACCTCTGTCTATCTGCCTGTCTTGAGGGTAGAGAATAGTAAAAAATAACTCCAGTTTCTCAAATGTGGACACTCCTTAGACTCCTGTGACTGTTGTCTTCTACCTCTAGTTCCTTTACATCAAAAATCAGAGAGGAAATTGTACCTGAACAAATCTAACATCTCCATGACAACAAGCTAATTAATCACCATCAGTGTGGCTTTGGGTCATCTTCACTCAGCTAATATTTCCCAACTTCATTTCACATATCTGCTGAGTTTTGGAGAAAGGTCACTGATATAGGTATAGGGTTTTTTTCTTATAAAGAAGCCACTTTAACAGACATAAGCATTGTTGTTGGTTTAAAAAAAAAAAACTGCTGAAGCTTATCATCATTTGCCTCTTCCAGTTCTCCTTCCCACACAATGATAAGGAATTTCTGAGAAAGTTGTTTTGTTTTTCTCGCTTGCTCTCTGGCTTTACTGCATCTTGAGGGTTTATTCTGGGCCACTTCTATTCATTATTTATATAAATTCATTTCTTGGCTTAAGTACTGCACCTAACCTAAGATATTTATGTATGCAGATGACAATGTTCTTGCCTACTGCAACTGATAATCCTCTTGTCAACACTTTCCTGGCTTTCCTGGGTCAGCTGGCTCAATGAAAATCACCTCATTCATTTATTTTTTAAACATGAGAACTGCAGCTTTGCTGTTTCCTACCAAAAATTCTGATTGGCCTTTAATTTCAAAAATATACATTTATCATTTTAGTTTCTCAGATATTAAATGTGTGTAAAGACCCATAAGTCTTGCTTGATCACAATCACTCAGGGTATATCTATGCTGCAAATGAAGATGTGATTGGCAGTATGGGCTTTGGCATGGGTTAGCTGCGCCAGTACAAGCTCGCCAGGAACTCTGAGTAGGTACTCAGGTTTCTGAGTTGGGCTAAATTAAAGATAGCATGGATGTGCTTACAATCACACCTTTACTTACAGTGTAGATGTATCTTTAGTACGTACACTGACTTAAGATTTCGTCCAAAGTTAGTACATCGGTATGGACGTTGCCTACTATAAATAAGTTAGTAAGCTCATTTATTTTACCACATCTGGACTTCACAGATATAGTTTGGTCAAGTTTTTACATAAAGCCTTTCAAAAATGTGACATGGCCTATAAGCAAGCATCTAAAATTGTAACTGTATTCTTGAGCACTATATTGTCATCACTATTGCCTCTGGTTACATTTGTAGGTTAGCATGAAAATCACCTTGCAATAACTATTTATCAGTAGCTAAGCAGTTTGGCATCAAATGTTTTTGAAAGGACAAACTAACTTACAAGTGTACCAGTAGAAAAACCACTTGGACTATATTTTCTCGATTGAGTTATAAATATTGTTAATCTAATTTAGATTTTAGTCTGTCTAATTTTCAAAACTGATTACCCACTCTGATCAGATTTGTTTTGTGTCCAAGTGAACCATTCGTTCCTTACAACAAATATTCCACAGCTTTAAAGATGTTACCCTATAGTGACCTTTTGCTGGAAAAAGTCTTGCAACTTTAAAATTTTCATTTGTGTTCTAAGTATTCCTGTCTCTCACAATTTAAATATCCTCCTCCCCAAATAATATCTGTTGCTGAATGAGGAACACAAAATTAAACTTGTGTGCATGATATATGCAGCTATATCTGGGGAGGGGGTTCTGCTGAGCATTTCAGAACATACTGTATGTAACTGGGTTTCCTTTGCATTGTTTTTGATGAAAATCTGATAAATGTATGCCTCAATACTATAATTTTATTCTCATTGCTCAATGCTTTGCTATTCTTCCAATCTTTGTGTGTTTCCCTATCCTTTATCATAGAATTAGAGCAAAATATCAATGACAATTATTTGATGTGATTTCATGTATTCATTGTTTGGGTGCCATCTCTCCAACTGATAATGTGTGGGGTACTACTCGAGTGCACTTTCTCATTTACCATGTGTGAGTTACCAGTGCCTATGACAGCAGGATATTTCAGTTCAGGTTTAGTTCTAATTTCCAGTTAGCTTTAAAAATTAATTAAATCTAAGACTAATAAGAGAATTGTGCAGAGGGATAATTTAAAATGTGGGATCAGAACAGATTTCTTTTTCATTGTTGAAAATGTAGATGTATATATGGCATGTTGATATGGCTGTTTTTGAGATTAGCCTGATATCACAGAGAAAACAAGATCTTCATGCTGTGATGGCATCTCCTTTGCTATAACTACTTTTTTCCATAAATATCAACAAAACAAGCAAGCACATAATTTATGCATAAATTATAGGCAGCTGTGACCAACTTTCAATTCATAAAGTCTCAGTGTTCTGTTTTTTATTTTGTCTCCTGAGATTTTGTTTCTCTTATGAATTATGTCTCATGAAGGTAATTCTCAAAATAGGTGGGTTTGATTTGACTTGAAATGTGGGTTGAGGTATGGTTCTTAATTCCATTCTTTCCCCCAGCACCAGTTCTCCCGTCCTTAGTCACACAACTATAAATTACAAGTAACAAAGGTTCCCAATATAGTATGAACAGTAAAAGTAAACAATGCAGAAATTGTATTGTACCTTTGCCACACAAACTGATCCTGCAACAAGAAACTAACATGTTCATATGCCAGCTCTATGGTTGGTACCACATCGGGCACAGATATAAAATATGGTGAGTTTACAATCTAGAAGACAGGTGCAAAGGTGGACCAAAAGGAAGCAGTCACTTTAGATAACCTGGATATTTCTTTCATAATCTGGTAATTTATGGGTGTTGTGGAAGAAGTGAGTCTGAAGACAAATTTGAATGAGGAGATGATAGAGAGATGCAGAGGGTAATGTGAAATCAAGAGTAGAGAAAGGACTTGCAGTCTGGCATTGAGGCTAGCATAATTGACTAATGGAGGGAGACGTAGAAGATGAGATCCAAGATTTAAGCTGGCTGTATTGTGACCTTGAAGAGGAGGACACAAAATTTGAACTTTATGTTGTAAGGGAGGGGAAGCTTTGCCGATTTTAAAGCAGTGCTAGTAATTATTATGTGACATATTTGCACATAAAATGTAATACTGATTTGTCCTTTTTTTTTTTTTTTTTTTTTTTTTTTTTTTTTAATATGCGGCGCACTACAAAACTGGTACTTCCGAAGATTGCTGTGTTCACTGTATCCTGGCTTGCTTGTTTTGTGAGTTTCTCACCCTCTGTAATATTGTTCTGGGACAAGCTTCCTGTGGCATCTGTACATCGGAGACCTGCTGTTGTTGCTGTGGGGATGAAATGGGGGATGACTGTAACTGCCCATGTGACATGGATTGTGGCATAATGGACACTTGTTGCGAATCATCAGACTGCTTGGAAATCTGTATGGAATGCTGTGGGATTTGTTTCCCAACATGAAATATTTGTATCTCTTTTTTTTTTAAATTCTGTTTAAAAACTGGAGAGCTTTTTAAAATACTTTTGAAGATAAATAAGGTAAGAGTCTCACACAGTAACCTAGTATTTGCACTGTTAACTTGCTGTGTTTAAAGATTCTTTAGAGAAAACAAAAAACCTGTACGCTAACAAATGTTTCATGGTTTAGTATGTGAAATTCTGGTTACTTTCCAACCCTCTTTTGGCTTTGCAAATGGGACAGTTGGCTGCAATCAACTTAAAGGCCTGATGCAACAGGCCTTTCTTGGTTAAAATAGCAAAGGTTTTGGCCAGAGAAAAGACTGCAAAGTAGCCTAAATATTTCCCCCTCACCTACTTTAATGCTTAAATGCTTTAATTGTCTTCCATTCCTAACACACTTTTGCAGGAAGTCTTGAAAGCAAAATGTCTTTATTTCAACCTTTTATGGTTTGAAGTAACCCTGGCCTATTATATTTTAAAGTGAATTTAAAATATGCAATGGGAATCTACAATTGGTCTTGGTGCAGTGGTCACATTGAAATGTTTCTTCTCTTTTGAAATATTCCATTGGTTTGAGAGAGATTCCCTGTACTTATAAGGGTGAATACTGGTAATAGGTGAAATTCCAGGCATATTAAGTCAGTGAGAGTTTTGTCATTGACTTTAAAAGGGTCAGGATTTCACCCACTGTCTTCCAAACCAGAAGAAACTTTTTATATGGGACCTGTAGTTCCCTTCAGTATTAATGTTACTTGAAATGATCAATTTTAGAACAAGGTTTTGAAAGCCTAGGTAAACATGAAACATACCATTTCTCAGTTGGACTAGATAGTCAAAATCACTCTAGTTTTTTAAAGGAATATCATCAAAAATAATTTCAGATTCTAAACCAACCAGTTTTTGTGGCTTTACAACCATATTTCCTAATTTAATTTTCTCCCCCCTCCTCTGCCACCCACTTCCTCTGCTGTAGGAAAGACCACACAAATAGGGGGAATGAGCAGTCAGAGAAAATAGTGAAACCAACTAGGCGGGAAGTACTATCATTTGCAGAAAGTAAACTTATGAAATATCTTATTCTCAAATATTGGTTCTTTTAAGTGTTACTTATAAACAGTATGTAAAGAATTTTCAAATAGTTACTTTTAAGCTAACAGTGTCTCTTTAAAACAGAAGGAACTATAGTAATGGCTTTTAAAAACACATAGGATTCAATGGGCCAAATTTTTCTCTTAATTACACCATGTAAATCTAGATTTTCTCAGTATAATTGAGAACAGATTCTGGCCCAATTTGATTACACAATTTCCAGATTTTGGGAAATAATGGTGCCCATTTACCTTACCATCTGCTAGTTCCTCCCCTCAATACCTCTGCCTCATTTGTTCTGTTATGTAAACTACCTGTACGTCTTGATCTCACATGTTTAACTTTGCTATCTAGACTCCATATTTCCTGTTTGTAGTTTGTTGGTCCTAGTTGATTTAGGTCTCACTACAACAGTCCTTGATGGGTAATATCACATTTCCTTAAAGTGAATTGACCCTAAAACAGTTCTTTTCAATTTATGCAAATGTGACAAACCTGAAAGAGCATGGAAATGTGAAATTCGCTGTCAACACATTGTTCTTACCTAGGGCCTGGTTCTGCGAACACTGACTAGTAGTGCTTACTATTGTGAGTTCTCCCCACAGGGGGTAGGGAGAGAGAGCTCAGTGGTTTGAGCATTGGCCTGCTAAACCCAGGGTTGTGAGTTCAGTCCTTCAGGGGGCCATTTGGGGATTTAATTGGGAATTGGTCCTGCTTTGAAGAGGGGGTTGGACTAGATGATCTTCTGAGGTCCCTTCCAACCCTAATAATCTATGATTCTATGGAAAATGATAACCTTAAAATAGCTGTATCTTTCACAATTCTGTTGAACCAGGGAGGTGTTTCCTTCTGCCTTGACCTCTCCAGGATTGTGGTATATTCCAGTTCAATGCAAATTTATTCAGCAGGTATCTTTATCCATTTTTGACAGTAACTACAGTAACTATTCCCATCTGTTTTTGCTGCATAGATAAATCCAGATTCTGATCTCACATTAAGGTGAACCAGGTGTTTCTCCACTGTCAGCATTTTCCAGTGGTGTAACTTCATTAAGGAAGTGCTCAGCTATTATGGTAATGGACACTATACTAAAAAACTATATAGTTAAATTGATAAAATCACTGAGCTTAGAATCAGGCCTATGGGGCTTATTTATGACTCCTTAGAGTGTGAACCACACTGGGACGGGGGGAAGAGGCATGCTGGCTGAGTGGCAGTGCCTGGAGGTGTTTTGCCTTTGTAAGATATAACGCCTCTGGGGAAACTGGGGGCATCACAGTGAGCAGTGGGACTTGCTGCACCTTCCCCCAGCACAACGTTGGTGGATGTCACCACAGTGGTGTTGGGGAAATGTTCTCTGGGACCACATTCCACTGAAGACTGTGTTAGCTGTCCCGTCCCGTGTTGCTTAGCAGAGCCAAATAAGCTATGGCTGTCCCTTGTTTTGAATGCGCTTGTGAGTCAGGGGAGAAGGGCTTCCTATGTCTTCTCCTTGTGCCAGAGGAGTCACATTTTGGTTTATAGGTTTCTGGAAAACTGAACATCTGCATTATTAAGCTTTTAGTAAATATTAAATTTTAAGAATTGTTTAGTATTGCTCTTGAAAATAAATTACTATGCCACAGGCTGCTATAGATGGGCAAACAATTATGGTCTATGCAAACTACTTTTTCATAGTTTAAGGTTTGTTTGTTCACTTAAATTGTTATACACACAAATGTTTCTGCTTGTAGGATACTTTACTTTTCATTCTTTTTTCTGAAGAGTATAGTTCCCATATTGTTAAACCAAAACCAAGAAGAGCTCTGTTTATAATTTATATATAATCAGAATCTGGATATTTATATATACCTAATTTTAATACTTCTCTTGTGCCCACTTGATTTGTGAAATATTGGGAAGTGGAAATACTGGCAGGTTATAGGACATATAAAGCCTGCCAATGACTTGGAACTATCATCAGATTATTGCAGATTTAATTCTGAAAATTTTAACTGTATGATTTAACATTTAAATCTATTCTGCTACTCTGTCATAGAAATATTAGCACTTTTGTAATATTTATCTCTGCAGCAGAGAATATTAGTGAGTAGTTTAAATAACTTCTTTTTTATATTTATATTCTTAAAATTCTCTTTTGTTATGTCCGCTCTGTAGGCATTCTTATGAGCATCTTGTGTAATAAAAACAAGCAGAACTAAAAGTAGACAATGTGAAAATGTAGTTTAAATAAAAAATCAGTACTTGTCAAGTTTGTAAAATTTCTGGTGGACATTCACAGTGTTTCAGTTTTATAGTTTATAATTCTGCAAACTGGCCCTGTTTTTTACAAATTGGTAAGTTACTATTTGTATTTTATATTAACTGGATCTGTGTAATTGTGAAACACTATTTTGAAATAAAAGAACTTTATTTTAAAACTTTGGACTACTTTGTTATTATGTTACTGTCATATTACTGTTTTGCATTTTAACATCATGTGGAAGTTTCTGCATACAGACATTGCTTTATGCCAGAGTTCCTGCTACAGCTTGTGATCTTTGGGTGACTCTCAGTGTGAGTGAACCTGTATCACTATGTTCAGTTTTGCACAACATAGCAGATTTAGACTTTAAAATTTCCGAAGAAATAACTTGGGACTTCGTAATATGGAATATATTTAAAATACATTTTGTGTAAGTTAAACTCTAGTGGGACAAATTTATCCCTGGTGTAACTCCATTGATTACACTAAGGATGACTTATTGTATTTTTAATATATTCACTGACATATCCCTTTCAAATTACGAAAAAGCTACACTAAACATGGAGTAGTTGGTTCACAATATTATTTAAGTGGCAGTAAGATTAATGGACTCACAAGAGTGCAAAAGCTTAGGGTTCATCCACTCAAGAAAGAAGCATCGCTTTAATTTAAGGTGTGATTTTTTTTTAAACCAGTTTAACTAAACCAGTGTGAAAGGCTGCGTGGCACCTACTGTGGTTTAAACTAAGGTTATTTCAGTTTCGCTCAAATTGAGTGGAACAGGGTTAAGCTAAATAAGCCTCTCAAACTGAATGAAGAGTGTACACATGGCCTTTTACAATGGTTTTACTAAATCATTTTTTTAAAAGTGATACAACCTCCTGTATACATGAGGCCTTAGAAAATCAAAAATAATTCTAAAGACTCTCTACCAAATGTTACTAATATTTTAGTTGCAATGAATGAAATTTTGCATTTGGGACAATAGCTAAATTTCTAGTAGAAAATAGTTGTTCATATAAAAACACTAATAAAAACCTTTACAAATAGCAGCTGCTTGAGGTTTACTCCAGCTATTCATATATAATAGTAGATGGCTATAAACAATAACATCTAGAGAACAATTTCTTCAGTCAAGAGGAGACCTGATGCACATTTAAGAACTTCAGTGTGCATAATAACTGTATTTTAACACTAGTAATTTATAGTAAGAACGGTTAGTTAAACTCAAAGGGAATAGCCATCTTTTAAGAAAAGAATACATTTCTAAAGGGAAAAGCTTTTTCATTGTAGATCTAACTATTTTATTATGTGTTGCCCAAATAATATTCACAACAATAGAGAGAGAGAGAGATTGTGTGTGTGTGTGTTCGGAGACGAACACTATGGTTACACTGAGGCAAATCCATTACAAGCTCTTATCAGATACCTTACAACTTTCTGCAAAACTTCTATTAATCTGAAATTTCTTGCTTCTCTCAGTCCCAAAGATGGCAAAGAGCTCTCTGCCTGTGCTTAGAACTTGTTTAGACATTTGGAAAACCCTGTCAAAATTGTCATCATATGTTCTTGTTAGGAGTGAGAGAAGGCAAATCAGAGAATTCTATCTCCGAACCAACAGTGACACAGGCATTTGGAATACTCTTCAGAGCAGCTGAGTTCAGCTTGACTCAAGAAAATAGTGACCTGAGGGGCCCTACAAAAAAAATGAGGATTCACTATGTAGAGAGTAATCATTATCCCCTCCTAACTAAGCCGCCTGGTATTTGTATGCTGCAAATACTTTCCAATTCCAAAGGTAGCAGGATGATTTTGGCCCAATCTGGACATTAGGAAATGGAAAAGTTTCCTTAAAGTAGCCATAGAAGTTCTCCTGCACCAACTTGGACTTGTTCAGAGCACTCAGCTTTCTAGAAGATGAAGTTGACTACAGAGATCTACCCATTCATCTAGGAGCTTTGTCATGAGCATTCACCAAATCTTTGACAGTGATATTTGGCACTGACTAGCTGAGAGATTTTGCCATGGTGAACTATTTCCACCACAGTTTGAGAGGAGTACCATCTCCGCTCTGCAAGATAGGGGCAGATGTAGGATTTGATTACAGGATCAGAGCCTGTATATGGGCTGTCTTTTTAGTATGATGATTACCTTTGTGTTTAAATTATCTGCAGGCAAACTAATTTTGTCCCCTTGTGCCTATGCATTACAGTACAGTCTAAAATTAATTATCGCTTTACTGAAATACAAAATAGTACACAATATTTTTCTATAACTTTTAGTACACATGTAGCATTTTATTTATTTTTATTCTGGAATGCATTCACTGATTTCATTACTGTAATAGTCTGGGATAATTGGGCATCTTTTTTACATGACCCTCTGAAGCGTGTAGTCAGCAGCCAAATACTATTACAATTTGTTTTCAACCAACAATGCAGTCTTCCTCAGCTACTTCATCCTTGAGTTTCACCTAACTAAAAAGCTACTTTATGTGCACTAAACAGACAGCATATCTAAGTTACATACCTAATGGAGGTACATTGCAGAAGATAGGATAGTTACTGCATAGACTTCTGGGAACAGGCTGGCGTAAATTGTTATAGCACTGGAACTATGACCATTTATACAGTTGAGGCTCTGCCTTCTGATATCAGTGGTGTTGCACACCTGCTTAAATGTTTGAAAAGTCTAGACCTCAGGTGGCCTATATATGTTAGCAAATATCATTATTCTTTGAGTCATGTAGATTCCATTCTAGGTGTGTGCACATCCACGTTCACAGTCGTCAGATATTTTTACCTTAGCAATATCCATAGAGTCAGCTGTGGCACCCCCTTGAGTCCACGCCCTGGTATATTAGGTACCGCTGACCCTGTGCCCTCTCAGTTTCTTATTACCGCCTGTGACGGTTGGTCGGAGCGCCTCGTCTTGCATTGCGAGCGCATTAGTGGTTCTTTAGCCCATTGTCTCTCTTCTTTGTATATAGTTTGTAGGTACTTAGCCATTAAGTTAAGGGTCAGATTTGTTTTGATAGTTGGGTCCCTGCTGGGACTTCACCTCAGAGTGGGGCATGCCCTGTTACCCCAGCTTCAAACCATGATCATCGTGCAACAGGCTGATGTCTATTAGTGACCCCCACGACAGCTTTTTGAAGTGCTTGGGAGAGTCCCATAGAAAGGACAAGTGCTGAATCTGCAAAAAATTTTGCCGTAGACCCCAAAAGGAGCAGGACATCCTCTTGAGGGCCCTCCACATGGAGGCTGCACTTCGTCCTGTGTTAGAGCCCTCCCACTCGTACCCCATACCGAGTACCTCAGCATCAGTGTGGCATGCTCTTCTCAGCACCGTTCCTCCTTGCCAGTGTCTAAGAAGCAGCACAAGAAGAAGAGCCCTCCAGCACCAGAGGAGAAAAGGGCTTCAGGCAAAGGACCTATGTTAAGCTATGTGGCCTGCCTCAGGGCTTCCTGGGGGTGCTGATGTGGTTAGACCCCCCCAGCCTGGCCAGGGATTCAGCTCCAACTCCTGGGAGCAGCAGGGGATCCTGGCTTCTCCTAGGGCACTTGTTGCCTGAAGTGGACCCAGCAGCTAAGGAACAAGTAAGCTGACGGGCACCTCTGCACCCACCTGCCTGGAGGAATCCTCCAGGGCCAGCTGCAGCTTCATCTCCACTTCACTCCTATCACCTCCACAGACCCCAAGCCGCCTGGAGAAAAGCATGTGTTTCTCTTCTCCAGACAAAGCTTTTGCTATGTCCCATGCAGGTTCCGGGGCGGCTGAGGAGGCGATAGCACATACTGTCTCCTCAGCTGCCCCAGATCCTGCATGGGGCATAATAAAGCAAAAACTTCCCCTCAAAACCCCACAATTGGGGGTCTGATGGCCACGGCAGCAGCAGGGGAAGCCAACTGCCCATGCGGTACCCATAGTACACCAAAGATTGCTGCGGTGCCGGTCATGTTCGCCTAGACGGTCTCTCAGAAATCAGTCCCGCACCGGGGCAGGATTGCTCCCCATCACGACACCAGTCTCCCCTCCCTGGTAGGCACCGATCCTTGCCCTCATCTCACTGATCGCCGACCAGGGTCAGCTGGCAATCTGAGGTCTTGATAGCCCCACCCTGGTCACTGGAACGGCAGTGGTTGAAGTCGGACCCAGAGTTCAGCCCCTCACTGAGGAGGGGTGATTCACTGCCGATCCGCGAGACCAGTGCAGCATCTGCAGCTGCAGCATGTCAGCAGGGACAGTGGCCCACTCAATGGCCATGCTGGATCCTGTGGGGTGTGCCCATAATGCTAGTCCCATATTCCCACCATTCCTCCTTGGCTGCCTCGAACAAACTGCCTCTGGCACCACTGTCAGATCATGGCACCAAATACAATGCGGGGACAGCACAGCAGGCTCCAACACCCAAGGAGCCATCCCCAGAGAGGCAAGGTGAACCTGCTCCTTCTGCAGCGGTGCAATCATCATCACCTTCAGACGAAGCGGTGGGAGTACCCCCAGACAACTTCCAGGAGCACCAGGCCCTCCTTTAAAGGGTGGCTTCCAATTTTAACTTAAAAATTGAAGAGTTCGTGGAGGAATCCAACAATCTCTCTAATATTATATCCTCCTCTAGTGCCCATCCACCCAGAGGTCCTTAAGATTGGCAAATCGCTAAGACCCCCTCTTCTATGCTGCCTATTTCTAAGACAACGAAAAAGAAGTACTATGTTCTTCTTCGAGTGCTTGCTCATATCCATTCCAATTAGGTGTGGGCGCGCCACATGCACGTTCGTCGGAGACTTTTTACCCTAGCAACACTCGGTGGGCCGGCAGGTCGCCCCCTGGAGTGGCGCCGGTATGGCGCCTGATATATACCCCTGCTGGCCCGCCCACTCCTCAGTTCCTTCTTACCGCCTGTGTCGGTTGTTGGAACTGTGGAGCACGGCTAACTGTTCTCCACTTCCCTAGCGTTTTACTCCTGTGTAGTATCGTGTATATAGTTCTTTTATTGTAGTTTTAGTTAGTGTTTAAAATTAGTAATTTATAGTTCTGTATATAGTTATAGAGGATCGGGGGTTCGCCCCTTTTCCTCCCCCCGGTACTGGGGCCCATGCCCGGTTCACCGGGCTTCAAACCTTGTGTGGCCTGTCATCGGCCGATGCCCACAGGAGATCCGCACGACTCCTGTCTGACGTGTCTAGGCGAGTCCCACCTTGCAGACAAGTGCCGGATCTGCAAGGCGTTTAAACCCCGGACAAAGAAAGAGCGGGACAGTCGCTTAAAGCAGCTCTTGATGGAGGCAGCGCTGACTCCTCCATCGTCGGCACCGACTCCGGCACTGGGACCAAGCGTTTCCTCTGCTCCGGACCGCCCGGCACCGACAAGGGCTTTGCTTCCCCGCCCTTCACCGGCCCAACACCCCAGCCAGCACCGCTCCTCCTCCTTAAGGAGCAAGAAGCGCAAGGCTCCTGCGGCACCTGCAACTGCACCACAGTTGGAGCATACTTCGAAACCGGACCGCCTGGCACTGTCATCTGCTGCGGCACCAAGTATCTCCGCACCGTCGATTCCAGCTCCTCAGGAGCCGTTGAGTCCAGTGCCTCTCAGCTCCCCAGCACGACCTGCGGTTGAGCTCGTCGCGCCCTCTACACCGGAGACCTTCTCCGTGGCACACGACCTCATCGCTCTCACAGAGCCCGAATTGCCCCAACCCCCGGCACCGCCAGTGCGGGTTATTCAGTCGATGGGCAAGCCCACCATGGTGCGACTGCGTTCGCCTGGCACTACCGAGCACCGTTGGTCTCGCTCCAGATCTAGAGACTACTCTCAGCGTCGTCGCTCAAGATCCCGGCACCGCTCGCAGTCCCGGTACCGTTCCCCCCGGCACCGGTCGTACTCGCGGCACTGCTCAAGAACCTGGTCGCCATCGTGCTACTCTCGGCACCGGTTCAGATCGCGGCACCGACGCTCCTACCGCAGCCGTTCCCAGCACGACAGCACATGGCACCGGTCGATCTCCCAGCACCGAGCTGGTAGCAGGTCCCGGTCCCGATCGAAATACCACCACGACTCCCGGTACCGCTCACCGGCACCGCGCAGAGGTGAGATCTATGGGCGCAGAGGCCTGGCACAGTCATCGTCAACTCCTCCATGGCCTTCACGTCACTCGTCTGCCTCTCCACACGCGGACAGCGCCTCCTACGGGGGTTCTGATGCACAGACCCACCTGGACCATGGACCACTGCAATGGTCCTTTTGGACGCCTTGGGCCTACCACCAAGCCCAGGGCAAGCCATTGGGCCCAGCACGCTCCAACCGTTCGGAGCACCGTGCACCAGAGGCCACAGTCAGCCGGCCTTCCCCCTCAGGTACGGAGGAAGACCCTGCACATCCCCTGGCACAGCAGGATGTCCCAGAGACAGAGGTCCCTCAGGACGAGGCTTCCGTACAAGAACCACTCCTCCCTGGGTTATCTTCTTCCTCTTACCCAGATGAGGCGGTAGCGGGCACATCATCATCGGGGCCCCCGCCGATTGATCTCCGGGCACATCAGGACCTTCTGCGGCGCATTGCCCAAAATATAAACCTTCCTGTAGAGGAAGTTCCTGAAGTGGAGGACCCAGTGGTCAGCATACTCTCTGCAGAAGCACCGACCAAGGTGGCCCTCCCCTTCATCAAATCCATCCAGGCAAAGGCAGACACCATATGGCAGTCCCCATCCTCCATCCCACCCACAGCCCGTGGAGTGGAAAGAAAATATATGGTGCCATCCAAGGGGTATGAGTACCTCTACGTACACCCCGTCCCCTGCTCGTTGGTGGTACAATCAGTCAACTAACGGGAGCACCACGGCCAGCAAGCTCCGGCGCCAAAATCCAGAGAAGCCAGGCGCATGGACTTGCTGGGCCACAAGATTTACTCTGCGGGAGGCCTTCAGCTCCGTGTGGCGAACCAACAGGACCTCTTGAGCCGATACAGCTACAACTTGAAGGACACATACTTCCATATTTCAATTTTCCCAGGGCATAGGAGCTTCCTCCGTTTTGTGCTGGGCCAGCACCACTTCCAATTCATAGAACTGCCATTTGGTCTCTTGTTAGCCCCAAGAGTTTGCTCCACCTGTTGCGACTTGGAGCTATTAACAAATAAGAAAAAGTCGACCTTAAGTCCAATGCAACACAGAGTTCATTGGAGTGATCCTTGACTCTACTCAGGCCAGAGCCTCTCCCAGAGGCTCAGTTCCAAACCATGATGGACCTCATCTCATGCATACAAGATCACTTTCTCACCACCGCTCACATGTGCCTGTGATTATTGGGCCTCATGGCAGCCCAATGGTCTGACACACACAGCTCTGTCTCAAACCCCTGCAGGTGTGGCTGGCGCCAGTCTACATCCCCCACAGACACAGCATGGACCAGATGGTCAGGGTTCTGAACCACATACTATCATCACTCACCTGATGGTAGAATCCTGCGTTGGTGTTGGAGGGAGTTCCTTCGCGGCTCCGTCTCCGTAGGTGACCCTTGTCGCCAATGCCGCAGACCCGGAGTGGGAAGCACACCTGGGCGATCTCAGCATGCAAGGCCGTTGGTTATGTCACAATCGCTTCCTATACATCAACGTCAGGAAGCTCAGAGCAGTTCACCTGGCCTGCCAAGCCTTCCTACCTCACATAGAAAGCAGGGTGGTCCAGGTCCTGACAGACAATACAGCAGCTATATTCTATATCAACAAGCAAGGCAGAGCCAGATCGTCTGCCCTTTGCCAAGAAGCCATCAGGCTCTGGGACTTCTGTGTACAACATGACATTCATCTCGTAGCCACCCACTGGGGCCAGGAACGCTTTAGCAGATCGCCTCAGCAGGACCTTCTCATCTCTCCATGAGTGGTCTCTTCATCTGGAAGTGATCAGCATCATCTTCCAGAGGTGAGAGACTCCCCAGGTGGACCTGTTCACACCCAGGCAGAACAGGAAATGCCACATTTTCTGCTCGATTCAGGGGATCGACAGAGGCTCCCTGTTGGATGCTTTTCTACTCCTGTGGTTAGGGGCTCTGTTTTACGCCTCCCCCCCCAGTGCCGTTAATTCACAGGGTCCTCATGAAGATCAAGCAGGACAGGTGAAGGTGATCCTCATAGTGCCAGTTTGGCTGCACCAGCACTGGTTCAGCATGCTGCTGGACCTCTCGGTGTCTGCTGCATTACAGCTACCACTCAGGCCAGACCTGCTGCCCCCAAACCACAGCAGTCTTCTGCATCCGAATCTGGTGGTGCTGCACCTAGCTGCTTGGCTGCTGCATAGTTAAATGCAGAGAAGCAGGAGTGCTCAGTTAGTGTCCAACAGGTCCTGTTGGGAGGCTTTCTGCTGCCCACCAGAGTGACCTACCTGGCCAAATTGAAATGGTTTGCTTGTTGGACCCCGGATAAAGGCATTCGACCTGAGTGGGCCTCGCTGCAGTTAATCCTGAACTACCTTCTGCATCTCAAGCTCTAAGGCCTATCCCTTTCATCTACCAAGATCTACTTGGCCACGATCTTGGCCTTCCATCTGCCGCTCAAGGGTAGGTCGGTGTTCACCCAGGACATGACTGCCAGGTTCCTCAAGGACCTCGAGCACCTCTACCCACACATCAGGGAACTTGTCCCTCCATGGGAGTCTTGTGCTGTCACAGCTCACAGGGCCCCGCTTCAAGCCTCTGGTTTCCTGCTCTCTCCTTCTTCTTTCCTGGAAGGTCACATTCTTGGTTGCAATAACAACATCTCGCCGTATCTCTGAGATTAGGGTGCTTACTGCGGAACCACCCTATATGGTCCATATACAAAGACAAGGTCCAGCTGCGGCCTCACCCAGCTTTCCTACCCAAGGTAGTCTCACAGTTTCATATGGGCCAGGACGTGTACTTACCTGTCTTTTTTTCAAAGCCGCATAAGTCAGAGAAGGAGTGTAGGTTGCATTTCGTAGATGTCAGGAGGGTGCTAGACTTCTACATTGAAAGGACCAAGTCATTTCACAAGTCGACACAATTGTTCATTGCAATGGCTGATAGGATGAAAGGTCATCCAATGTCCGCTCAAATAACTTTTCTTGGATCACTGCTTGCATCTGCTGCTGCTGTGATCAAGCGAAGATGCCACCTCCAGCGATTGTCACCGCCCACTCAACCAGGTGCAAGCCACTTCGGCAGCTTTCCTAGCCTAAGTGCCTATCCAGGATATCTGTAGGGTGGCCACCTGGTTGTCCGTCAATACGTTCACATTCCATTACGCACTTACCCAGAAGGATCTGGATGATGCTGGCTTCGGTAGAGCAAAACTGCAAGTCTCTAGATTCTGAACTTTTGAGCCCATCTCCGAGGATACTGCTTGTGAGTCACCTAGAATGAAGTCAACATGAGGAAGCACTCGAAGAAGAAAACAGTTACCTACCTTTCGTAACTTGTTCTTTGAGATGTGTTGCTCATGTCCATTCCATTACCCCTCTGTCCAAGTTGCTGGCAAAAAGGAACTGAGAGGGTATAGGGTCAGCTGCGTCTAACATACCAGTGCATGGGCACGGCACTCAAGGGAGCGCCTCAGCTGACCCTACAGATACTGCTAAGGCAAAAATCTCTCACTGTGCATATGGGCGCGCGCATACCTAGAATGGAATGGACCTGAGCAATACATCTCGAACAACAACAGTTACATAAGGTAGGTAACCGTTTCTTTTCTGTATGTGATTATTTAGTCTGTAGTATGCTGAGTGAAAAAAACAATTTAATGGACTGTTTGTCCAGCATAGGCAGAATAAACGTTCAGATTGGAACTTAAATTATTGAGGAAAAATGTATATTAGTTGAGAAATAGCATGTGATCACGTAATGAGATTATATTTATATGTAGAAAGAAGCAGAGTGAAGTTTTATTGTGCAGCCAGACTTTGGCATTTTCTGACTTTTGAGTGCTTAACCATGCAACTTTACCATTCTCATTCCACCCTTCTTTTTTCAAAAGAAAATATAGAAAATAGATGCCCAGGCATCTTATTAGGTTTCCAGGAGCATCCTATTAACCTTAGCAAATCTTTTTAGAGCCCCTCTCCTGCACTACTTCAGAGTGTATGGCATTTCTGTGAAGTCTTT
Source organism: Gopherus flavomarginatus (assembly GCF_025201925.1). NCBI lineage: Eukaryota > Metazoa > Chordata > Testudines > Testudinidae > Gopherus > Gopherus flavomarginatus. The sequence continues at coordinate 51,500,206 of NC_066617.1, read as the reverse complement.
GACTCCCTCGTTATGCACCTCCATTAAAGTTTTCATTGTGTAGCTAAGTTAGCCATGCTCTATCAGCCATGCATTCAAATACACTATGGTCTTTTCAGTTGCACCGTTAGAGAATTTATGACCTGATCCAAAGATTTTTCTTTACTTCATTGAGTTTTAGATCAGGCCCCAAATGAGAGACTGGGCAAAATGTACTGAGGTTGCAGAGAGTGTAATTTTCAACACCTACTAACTTAGACAAATTCATTAAGGAGTTTCCACCAGAAAACTCATTAAGGAAGGCCACATTTCAACTTTGTACCCTTGTGTGTTTTGGTGTTAGAACTGGATTTAAAAAAAAAAAAAAAAAAGGAACTTGTGTGTACTCCAAAATGTCTGAACTTTCCAAAGAAAGATTAAACTTTCCAAAGAAACTTACCTTTGAGCAGAGACCAAGTCTGTAAAATTGTAGTCCAAATGATCAAATTTTCAGAGTAAAATGATTAAAAACAGTGGATAAAAATGAAAATATATATGCAACTTTAGTTAAAGCAAACCAATGCAACTTTAAATATAACAAAACAAAAGCAAGCTTAAATACATAGAACAAAATATGTGCTAAACATTCCAACTCATCTTCCTGGGTTTTGATATTTCCCATTCTTCATCCGTATGTATTCTATTTAAATGATAAATGCAGTGCACAGTTCCTTCTGTGGGTCTTTTTCAAATGTTTAGCAAACTTTTGACACTACCTAATTATAAAGTGTTTCACTGCATATTAAAACTATATTTAAAAATGCTGTAATCAACCATACACAAAACGAAACAAAAATAGCATGATTTCATACATCAAATATTCCCCAATGCCTGCCTTTGTTTGTTTAACCTGATCTCCGTCTATTTTAAATATTTTTATTCCAAAGAAGAGAACAGGTAAGGACACATTCTTCCTTTGTAGATGTCTTGGACCCTTTTGACATGTCAAGGTATTTGTCCTATGGTAGATTACATTCTTATATTGTCCATATTTGTACTATATCCAATTACAAGAAAATAGACTTCTGAAGGTAATATATTTGGAGATCTCCAGTTATTATTGGGTTTCCTACAGCAACTGTAACTCAGCTATTTTTACATGTAGAACATGTAAAGGAGAAAATGTATCACCCATATACAGTAATAGATAATGCTACCAATGCATAGGACTCTAAAAATATATGCACTTGAATAACTACACTCACTTGAGTAGAATTGCAGCATTGGATCTGTAATGGAGTTCTTTCTACGACCGCATTTGGCCTCTCTTACTCCTGCTGAGTAGTATCCCACTGCATGAGTGGTTTCTTTGAAATCAGTGGGATTAACCATGGAATAATGGACTACTGCTTCCTGAATCTGGGCCATAGTGAAGTTGTCACATGGAAGGGAAAAAATTACTTCATTTAAGAGGTTTCAACTGTAATAGTGTATTTGAATTCAAAATATGCTATTCCATCATTATCATTGATATTTTTCATATAAATTACTTCACATAAGTGCCAAATAATAAATAGTACTTTATAAAAATCCTGGTTAATCTCTGCTTGATCAATATATTTTCACTTAAAGAACCAACAGATCTCATAATCTGAGCCAAGCTCTATATAATTTTTATATAATTTATAATATAAAGTTGACAGTCTTGAAACAGTTGTTTCTACTGTATGGCCTGCACATTTTTCTAAACTTGGTAGATAATACAGTGGAATGATGTAGTCTAGCTGCTGAATTCTGTAACGATTACAACTGTTTAGGACTGGTAAGTGGAAGACCTGCAAGCAGAACTGTAAGAGGTGAGATATGGTTAAACGACAAGGTTTTGCTAGCCTGCCTAGAAAACATAACTCTCCATTTGTCTGTTTCTTGATGTGGTGGTAAGACACCTTGATTACATAATTAATGAAGGCTTTAAGTGATGGCTTAGAATCCACAATAACTTCAAGGTCATTATGAACATTGTCTGAAGGATAAAGAGAACCACCATGCAAAGAAACCACCATAAATGACAACTAATATCTTTGCATCAGTGATCACTTTTTGGCAGCTATGCTTTGGTGAAGTTACGTTTGAGAAAAGGGACGTCATCTCTGACTGAAATTTTTATATTCAATCTTGTTACATCAGAAAGAATAATTAGACATATTTACCCAATTACATTTTAGTAAACTATTATGCCAGCTTAACTGTAGCACATATTCCAGTAAAAGTACATTAAACAGCAATCCAAAAGCAATTTAGCTGCTGAAGGCATTATTTTGTATCTAATTATTCACAAATTAATGAAGAAAATTAAATTCCAATCACTGAAAAAGTGAAGCAATTGTGAGAATCAGAACTACAGATTAGTTAAAGCAAAGCTATGCAATACATAACAGATTTAAAGCATTCTTTTATTCAAATTCAATGCTTAAAAAAGAACAAATCCATCATCTTGAAATTTGACTTGTAGCTTGACATTAAAAATAATATGAGTAGAATTTTCAGTGGGGTAAGCACAAAACTAGTTCAAGTAGTGTCACTCTCAATTAATGTACTCAGGTGGTGTGCCCATTAAAATTCCCACTTGTGGGTTCAGCTCTCTATGCAAATGGGGTCATTACCTGGAGAATTTAATTGGGTATGACACTGGGAGTAGGAATTTTCCTTTCAAAATAAACCCACTTGCACACATTTTCACTAGAAATGTGATTGTTACGTATACTTCATATTGTTTGGCTCTATAAATATTTACTAAAATCTAGAATGTCTTCACTTATTTATTTATTTATTTACAGGTGATTTATAATGCATCAACATGATTTTTAAATTTCAAGACTTGTTAGACGAGGCCTTTGGTAAATATGTATTTTTTTGTTTGTTGAAATAATGTTTTTATTTTACTATCCTTTAAGAGTTGTATCAATTTTTTTAATACAGTATGTAAAACCAGAACTACTCAAGTTTCTAAAATAGAAACATAAAAATAAGGACAAATTGTACTATCGGGTATGTATCAAAACATTACACAAATTGTTTGGTACGTGCTTAAACATGCTACATTTCTAAGTAGCATTATTTATTACTTTTATTACTATATGGAGCAGAAGAGTAAGCTTAAATGAGGTTAGAATAGAAAAGATTAAATCCCCAAATACTGTAAAAATAATATACAATGGTATGAAAATAAACACATACCGTAGATGTAACGTACCGTGAGTCATAAATGTTCCACCATCCTAAGTGTCAAAACTTGGTCTATTGGAACAAAGCTGAAGTAAATAGACCTCGTGGAGAGGACATGCTTGGTGTTGGGATTTGGAACTGTTGCATTTTGAATGGAAGAGAGGGCAGGGCAAAGTATACAGGTACAGGAACACTCATTTGGAAAACTGAATAGGCCTTTATTGCAATGAAACTAAAACAGTAATTCTGTTGCACTCTTACTTTTGAAAGGGCTGGAAGTAGTCCGAAGACTCCACCTTATTACTGATTTATGTATACAGCTCTCAAACACGAATCACACTGCAGGCTTTCTGCGGGTGGAGACCTATATTATCTAATGGGAGTAGGGACAGAAAGTGTATGTACACAACATTTTTTTTGGCCCATTCCCGTTTTTCTATTCCTGCCCAGCCCTTAAGCTTCTCACTGTTTTTACCTCTTCTATATTTTCTTCCTTACAGACCAACCTTCACCTATTCTCCAAATGTCTTTACCCTTTTTTTTATTGCATTGTTTTCTACTGCCTTATACCCATTTGTGCATAAATATAATTGCTAAGTAAGTGTGCCAGTATAAATTTCAGCCTTATGATGTGGCTGCAACAGTTTGGCCAATTTGATAATTAAATTTACGATTGTGAGGTATGTTTCTATTGTAGAACTTAATGTTCCAAAAAGATTAGAGTGCCAGTATTGTGCCAATATTCAAAAAGGGCAAGTGGAATGCTTCAGGTGAGCCTGACATCAATTTTGGGCGAAATAATGGAAAATCTGATATGAGATTGATGAAGAATTAAAGGATAGGAATGTAATTAATTTTAAAAATCATTATGGTTTTATAAACAATAGGTCTTGTCAAACAAACTTGATTCCATTCTTTGGTGAGACTACAAATTTGGTTGATAAAGGTAACTGCAGATGATATATTCTTAGACTTTTGTAAGGCATTTGACTTAGTGCATGACTTTCTGCATGACTTTCAGATTAATATGTTAGCACTATATAATATCAATTAAGCACACATTAAATGGATTAAGTTACTGGATAATTCACAGATCTCAAAAAGTAGCTGTCAATGGAGAATCATCATGGCAAGGTGTGTTTCTAGTGGGGTTCTGCAGGCATCGTTTTAAGCTGTTTGCTAGTCAACATATATATTCATGACAGATCTGGAAGCAAATATGAAATCACTGTTGATCATAGAATCATAGAAGATTAGGGTTGGACAAGACCTCAGGAGGTCATCTAGTCCAACTCTCTGTTCAAAGCAGGACCAACACCATCTAAATCATCCCAGCCAGGGCTTTGCCAAGTTGGGCATTAAAAACTTCTAAGGATGGAGATTCCACCACTTCCCTAGGTAACCCATTCCAGTGCTTCACCACCCTCCTAATGAAATAGTGTTTCCTAATATCCAACCTAGACTTCCCCCACTGCAACTTGAAACCGTTGCTGCTTCTTCTGTCATCTGCCACCACTGAGAACAGCCTAGCTCCATCCTCTTTGGAACCCCCCTTCAGGTAGTTGAAGGCTACTATCAAATCCACCTTCACTCTTCTTCTGCAGATTAAACAAACCCAGTTCCCTTAGCCTCTTTTTGTAAGTCATGTGCCCCAGACCCCTAATCATCTTTGTTGCCCTCCGCTGGACTCTCTCCAATTTGTCCACATCCTTTCTGTAGTGGGGGGCCCAAAACTGGACGCAGTACTCCAGATTTGGCCTCACCAGTGCTGAATAGAGGGGAATAATCACTTCCCTCAGTCTGCTGGCAGTGCTCCTACTAATGCAGCCCAAAATCCCATTAGCCTTCTTGGCAACAAGGGCACACTGCTGACTCATATCCAGCTTCTCATCCACTGTAAACTCCAGGTCCTTTTCTGCAGAACTGCTGCTTAGCCAGTCAGTCCCCAAACTGTAGTGGTGCATGCAATTCTTTGGTCCTAAGAGCAGGACTCTGCACTTCTCTTTATTGAACCTCATCAGATTTTTTGGGCCCAATCCTCCAATTTGTCTAGGTCACTCTGGATCCTGTCCCTATCCTCCAGCATATCTACCTCTCCCTCTAGCTTAGTGTCATCCGTGAACTTGCTGAGGGTGTAATCCATGCCATCATCTAGATTAGGGGTCAGCAATCTATGGCATGCATGCCAAAGGTGACACGTGAGCCAATTTTTTGATGGCACATGGGGCAGGCTGAGCCGCTCAGCCCCCCATCACTCTGGGGCTTTCCGCCGCCAGCTCCTGCCAGCCGGGGTCCCACCGTCAGTCCCACTCAGCACCCACTGTCGGCCTGGGTGAAGGAACCCCAGGCTGGCATGGGGCTGAGACCCTGGCTGGCAGGAGCCAGTGGCCAAAACCCCAGAGCGGGGCAGGGTGAGCTGCTCAGTTGCTGCTCTGGGGTTCCGGCTGCTGGCCCCTTGCCAGCTGGGGTCCCCCCCCACAACAGCCCCACTCACCTTGCGCAGGGCCCCTGCCAGACAGGGTCCAGGCCTCCAGCCCTTCTCAGCCCTACCAGCCGCCAGCTCCACTCACCTCAGCTTCTGATCTGGGGTTCCAGTCGCTGACCTCCTGCCAGCTGCAGTCTGGATCTCTGGCCTTGCTCAGTCTGCTTTCTGGCCTGAAGTCTCAGCAGGCCACCCTGGGCTCTGCTCCTGGCCTTGGATCACCGCTTTGCAGCCTCCCTGCTGTGGCCCACTGTTCCGAGCCTGGGACAGTGAGAGTTGCACACAAGGCAAGAGGGGGTGCAGCTCAGCACCCCCATCTTAAAATTGCTTATATCAGACCACATTGCGTTTGACTTTGTGCCTGCCTTCTATCGCCGTTTTTTTTTCCCACTGAGAGTTGAAGGGAACATTTGACAAAATGGCAGTTCCTAAGAAAGTGAAGCTAGATGTCCAATCATTTCAGCCTGCTTGGACAGATGCACTTGGAGTTATTGAAAAGAAGTTGTGCTTTCTGTTATGAAAGTGTTGTTTGTCGCACACCAAGTGTTCGACATTTTGAAATGAAGCACGAGAAAACCTTTCTTGATGAAGGAGACAAGACTGAATCAATCAAAAAGGCAGTAGCAGCCTATGAGAAGCAAAGCAGTGTTTTTAAAAAGCTTAAGAGTAAGTAAAAATCAAGTTACAGAAGGAAGTTACAAGATTGCACTGTGCAATGTAAAAACCGGAAAACCGTTTACAGATGGGGAATATATAAAAGAAGTTTTTCTGAGCAGTTCGGAAATTTTGTTCAATGATTTGCCAAATAAAGATACAATCATATCTAGAATAAAAGAACTGCCCATCGCTGCCAGAACAGTTGAGAGACGCATAAGTGAAATGGCAGAAAACATTAAGGAAAAGCAGATGACTGCATTGAAAGACACAGCAGTGTTTAGTGTTGCAGTTGATTAGAGCATAGATATAAACAATGTTCCACGTTTGGCAGTTGTTGCAAGATATTGTGCTTCCGATGAAATCCAAGAGGAACTTTATTGCTTAAAACCCCTGCATGGCACAACAAAGGGGGAATATATACTGGAAAGTTTTGTAAACCATTTTGAAGAACGAGGAGTTGACATCAGAAAAATATTTTGTGCTGCAACAGATGGTGCTCCTGCCATGGTCAGAAAACAGAAGGGATTTGTAAAATTACTTGAAGATCAAATTGGCCATCTGACAGTCAAATTTCACTGTATCATCCAACAAGAAAACTTGTTTGCCAAAATTTCTAATGCAGAGCTTAATAATATGATGAATACAGTGGTGCAAATTGTGAATGTCCTTGTTGCTCGATCTGCTTTGACTCACAGACAATTTCAAGCATTGCTAGAAGAGATGGACAGTGCTTATAATGACATCTCACTTCACAGTAACATTCGGTGGCTAAGTCGTGGCAAGGTTTTGGTGCGCTTTGTAAACTGTTTTGATGCAATCAAGGCCTTTTTGTCAGAAAAAGAACAAAACTACCCCGAACTGGATGATGACAAATGGCTGTGTAAGCTCGTGTTTCTATCTGATATCACCGCTCACCTAAATGAACTCAACCTCTGTCTCCAGGGTGCAGGGCAAACAGTTCTGGATCTTTATGAAGCCTGGAAAGCATTTGTTGTGAAATTAGCAGTTTTTTCCAGGGATATTCAGACTTCTACTTTCCGCTACTTCCAACTCATGAAAGAGCTATTGACACGTTGCACTGTCAATGTCGATGAGATTGGAAAGTACATGCAAGAACAGGAATCAGAATTTTCTGACAGATTTCAAGATTTCCAGCAATTTGGCCCAATGCTTTTTCTTTTCTAATTAAACCTGAAAAGTTCAATGAAAGCGACTTGGATTTGTCTGTATTTCAGTGGATGGGTATTGAAGATTTTGAAATGCAACTCATTCAGTTAAAAAGTTCAGAATTGTGGACCTCAAAGTTTGTGGATCTGTGGAGCGCACTTGAAGCTACCAAGAGAGATCATGGGGCCTTTATTCTGATCTGCTGAATGTCCCTGCCAGTGAAATTTAACTGTTTTAAAGAAAATTGCATTTGCAATGCTTTCAGCGTTTGGATCTACATACCTGTGTGAACAGGTATTTTCACGTGTGAAATCTGTCCTCTGTCCCTCTTGGAGCCGGTTAATAACTGATCACTCAGAAGCCTGTGTGCAGCTTAAAGTATCCAAATACTTGCCAGACATTGGAAAACTCAGCAAGGAAAAGGGCAAGGATCACACTAAACTGATAAGATCTGCATTTTAATTTAATTTTAAATAAAGCTTCTGAAATATTTTGAAAACCTTGTTTACTTTACATATAATAGTAGTTTGGTTATATAATATAGACATAGAGAGACCTTCTAAAAAACATTAAAATGTATTACTGGCACACGAAGTCTTAAATTAGAGTGTATAAATGAAGACTCGGCACACCACTGCTGAAAGGTTGCCGACCCCTGATCTAGATCATTATTAAAGATGTGATAAAAATCTGTGGATGACAAAAAGATTGGAACACTGATAATTTATTATGAGGGAGGTCAGTTAAGCTGGGCTCATTCAAAGGAAGTATGTTTCTCCCATGTTTTCGCCATACACACATTATGCTTTAGTGCAGGGGTCGGCAACCTTTCAGAAGTGGTGTGCCAAGTCTTCATTTATTCCCTCTAATTTAAGGTTTTGCATCCAGTAATACATTTTAACGTTTTTAGAAGATCTCTTTCTATAAGTCTATAATATATAATTAAACTATTGTTGTATGTAAAGTAAATAAGGTTTTTAAAATGTTTAAGAAGCTTCATTTAAAATTTAATTAAAACGCAGAGCCCCCCAGACTGGTGGCCAGGACCCGGGCAGTGTGAGTGCCACTGAAAATCATCTCGCGTGCCGCAAGTTGTCTACCCCTGCTTTAGTGAAACACAAGTTATTGGGCTGAATACAAGGGTGCTACAATATCAAGGTCTAGAGATAGATTATGTCCAAAATGTGAATTATTTCTTACCTGATTTACTCTAATGGTTTCTACAATGTCTTTGTACTTTCCTGTTTCCATTCTAACAGTAAATGATAAGGGCACAGGGAATATGAGTTCTTCTTCAAGTGCTTGCTCATGTCGATTCCATTCTAGGTGGTTGTGTGCTCACTTGTGTGGCTGTTGGAGATTTTTTCCTTACCAGTATCCATAGAGTTGGCTGCGATACCCTCTGGAATGCCGCGCTCATGTGTTGGTATATTAGGCACCTCCAGCCCTATGCCCTCTCAGTTCCTTCTTACCGCCCGTGGTGGTTAGTCAAGTGCTTTTCCTTACTAGCAGTTTTTGTCTCTTCTGACTTTGAGCCTTGGAGCCTTGTGAATAGTTTGTTTACAGTAGTTAGTAATTGGTGTTGTTAAGTATAGTTAGAAGTTAGAATCCCAACGGGGACTTTGCCCCAGGCGGGGCATGCCCTTTTCTCCAGGGTTTAAGCCCTGCTCTGACTAAAATAGGGCTATACCTGTTAGTGACCCCCATAGCAGCTGCCTGAAGTGCTTGGAGGAGTCACATGTGAAGGAGAAGTTTTGCATTTGCAAAAACTTTCAACTCGGAACGTAGAAAGAGCATGACATCCATCTGAGGGCCCTCCTCATGGAGGCTGCTCTCCACCCGGTTTCCAAGCTTTCCCGGCTGGACTCTACCTAGTACCTCAGCCTCAGTGCGTAGCGCAACCCTGCTACTGGGCTCTGCCCAGCACCGCTCTCTGTCACTGGTGCCCAAAAAGAAGGCCAAGAAGCATGGCTCCCTGGCACCATGGAAGAAAGGCCATGAGGTTTCAGGCAAAGGACCCAGTTCAGGCCACCCCCTCCACCACCAGAGCCACATGGACCTGTGTCCCCAGTCCGGGCCTCTAATCCCCAAGGGATCTGCCACCCACTCCCGGAAGCACTAGGGGACTCAGACTTGTGGCAGGGCCAATGCCTTCCCAGGCTTTCCCAGTGTCTAGAAATCAGAGACCTCTACCAGTGCCGCCAGCACCACGTATGCTGCAGCAAGTGGCAAAGGCTCCTTATGACGGTAAGCCAGCCATCAGGAATCCTCAGAGGGCAGTTGAGCACCGCTGATCCCCAGAGCCAAGGCAGCACTCTCTGACTCTGTGCTGAAGATCTCTGGCTTTGCAGCCTAGGTTCTCTGTGGCTCACCCAAGACCACCTGCACCGCGATTGCAGTCTCCACCCAATTGATGCAGGTCGGCTATGGGGAGGCGCTGGTCACTGTATCACCGGTACCATTCATCCTCCCACCGGTCATTGTGTCTGTGCAGATCCCTGTCTTCTGCACCGTGGGAATGATCTCCATCGCAGTACCAGTTCCCTTGACCCTAGTCGTCCTATTCAAAGCACTGGTCTCCAGTGTCAATGGTTAGCCATCAGACAGAGACATCAACAGCCCTACCGTTGTCACTAGAAGGGGATTCCTCCGGGAAGGAGAGGAGTTCAGCTCCTCACCAAGGTATCACTGCACGATTGGGCACCTGAGGCTATGTCGACTTCTGCGATACGACCTTGGCAACACAGCCAGTAGCCACCACAGTGGCCCTATTGGAGTGTGTTGGGCATGCCTGTGATGCTGATGCCCCTTATGGTCTTGGAGCAACAGCTGACCACACTAGCAGCTCTGGGATTGGTGTGTGAAGCACACTTGGAGGTCAGGGTAGAGGAACAAGTGCCCAACCCGAAACTCCCTTCCCCCGCAGGGGATGATGCCTGGGGCCTCCCTTGGCAGCACAGTTATCATCCTCATGCCCAGATGAGGTGGTGGCGGGACCTTTGAGTGCCAGTTTGCCAGACAATTTTAAAGATCACCAGGTTCTGCTTCGATGGGTGGCCAAAGACTTGGGCCTAGAGATAGAGGAGATGGCCGAGCAGGCAGACACCGTGTTCAGTGTACTCTTGGTGTCTACCAGTGCCCATGTTGCACTACCAGTGCATGATGGGGTCTTGAAAACTGCCAAGGCCCTCTGGCAAACCCTGTCATCCATCCCGCCCACCCACAAGAGGTCTGAAAAAAAGTACTTCATCCCAGCCAAGGGGTTCGAGTACTTTTTTATACCCACATGCCTTCACACTCGTTGGTCATCTCTGCAGCCAATTAAAAGGACAAGCAGGGGCAGACCAGTTCAACCCCCAAAAATAAAGAGGCCAAGAGGCTGGACCTTTTTGGGAAGAAAATTTATTCAACAGCCAGCCTTCACTTCCGGATGGCAAACCACCAGCTTCTCTTGGGCAGATATAATTTTAATTTACGGGACTCCCTCATAAGGTAAAGGAGTCCCTGCCCCAGGATTTGGCCCGTGAGTTTGGCACCCTGGTGGAAGAGGGTACTGCAACAGCAAGGTGCTCCCTTCAAATCCCATGGCCTTTCTTCCCTGGAGCTTGGGAGCTATGCTTCTTGGCCTTCTTTTGGGGCACCAGTGACTGAGAGTGGTGCCAGGCAGAGCCCAGTGCCAGGGGTGCGCTACTCATCAAGGCTGAGGTATAAGGGGTAGAGTCCGGCCGGGAAGGCTCAGAAGCTGGGCAGAGAGCAGCCTCCAGGAGAAGGGCCCTCAGACAGATGTCACGCTCTTTCTAGGTCCTTTCTAGGTCCAAATGCAACATTTATTCTTCAGCGATTAGAGTGGTCTCTGCCTGTCCCAGAACCCTGGCAGTCTTCTGCACCCAAACCTGATGGCATTGCACTTGACAGTATGGCTACTGCATGGCTGAATGAGGAGGAATGGAAATGCTTGGCCTATGTCCAACAGGTCTTATTGGGTAGCAGAAAGTCCTCTAGCAGAGTGACCTACCTGTCCAAGTGAGAGGAGGTTCATGTGCTGGTCCTCAGACCGTGGCATTTGGGCTGAACAGTCTTTGCTGCAAGTGATCCTGGACTATCTTCTGCACCTCAAGTTCTGAGGGTAGTCCTTGTCATCGATCAAAGTCTATTTAGCCACTATTTCTGCCTTCCACCCTCTGCTCCAGGGCAGGTCAGTCTTTGCTCACAACATGATGGTCTAATTTTTGAAAGGTCTGGAGCGTCTCTACCCACACGTCAGGAATCCCATCCCTCCCTGGGACCTGAACCTCATGCTGTCATGGCTCATGGGTCCTCCCTTTTGAGCCTCTAGCTTCCTGTTATCTTCTCCTCCTCTCCTGGAAAGTTTCTTTCTTGGTCACGATAACATCCGCCCATCTGAGATCAGGGTGCTTACTTCAGAGCCGCCCTGTATGATGTTCTACAAGGACAAGGTTCAGCTGCAGCCGCACTCAGTGTTCTTGCCCAAAGTAGTTTCACAATTTCATACCAGCCAAGATGTATATTTACCGGTCTTCTTTCTGAAGTCTCATGAATTGGAAGAGAAGCACAAATTGCGTGCCCTGGACATCAGGAGGGCACTTTCCTCCTACATCGACAGGACTAAGCCATTTCGCAGATCAACACAGGTGTTCGTTGCAGTGGAGGACAGGATGAAAGGTCGCCCAGTGTCTGCGCAGAGGATTTCATCCTGGATCACAGCCTGCATCCATTACTGCTATGGCCTGGCAAAGGTGCCTCCACCAGCGACTGTGACTGCCCATTCAATTAGGGCACAGGTTTCATCAGCAGCCTTCCTGGCTCAAGTGCTGATTCAGGATATCTGCAGGGTCATTACCTGGTTGTCTATCCTCATGTTTACGTCGCATTACACACTTACCCAGCAGGCCCGAGAAGCTGGTGGCTTTGGTAGAGCAAGTGTCATAAGCTGCACGACTGTGAACTCCGAGCCCGCCTCCCGGTATACTGCTTGCGAGTCACCCAGAATGGAATCGGCATGAGCAAGCACTCGAAGAAGAAAAAACTGATACCTACCTTTCGTAACTGTTGTTCTTTGAGATGTTTTGCTCGTGTCCATTCCATTACCCACCCTTCTGTCGGAGTTGCCAGCAAGAAGGAACTGAGAGGCGCCTAATATATCGACGCATGAGCACGGCACTTAAGGGTGCCACAGCCGATCCTAGGGATACCGCTAGGGCACAAATCTCCTGACGGCTGCGCACATGGGTGTATGCACACCTAGAATGGAATGGACATGAGCAACTCATCTTAAAGAACCTACAAAACCTAGGTAACTTTTTTTTGCAAATTTTTAATCCATTTAAATTACACCAGGAATGTAGGTTTAAGGTAGGTGTAAGTTCACCAAATCACAGACATGTGTCTTTAAGGGGCTCCCTGGGATTACAGGACAGAGGCAGATGTTTTCAATACTAATATCAAATAGGATGGGTGTAGGATATGGTTCTGGACTAATAATGCAAATTAAGATTAATTTCTATTGCAAAAATGTAAAACACATAAAATGATGATTTAAGGGCAATGCTAAATTGAAGTCCCTGAGAAAATACTCTAAATTAGATGAACTACCTGTAAAGCAAACATCATAGATAAAAAGTGAATTTACTCAATATACAAAAGTTAATAAAATGGGAGTGAGGGGGGGAGAAGAGGAATGGCTAAATAGTCCTCTGTCAGTGAAATAAAATGTGAAAGTTCATCCATGCTATAGGGGTTTACTGAAAGTTCACAAGACAAAATGCAGCCTGATGTATTAAAGAGAGGGTCACTGGGATTTCAGTCTCAGGAGCTGTCAGCATGGCTTCAATCACAACCTTAACAAATATACTCAAAAAGTGTAAAAGAACAAAACTAGGGACTAGCTGGTCACTAGTCCTGTGTGCCTATGCAAAAGACACTCCCTTGATCTCTTGTGAGCTACTCATACCTCAGGGTGCAGCACAGGACGGGAAGAAGCAGGGAATATGGTGGTGGAAGGGGCTTGGGACAGTCTTTGGGGCTGGATGGCTACCCTTGAATGATGCAGTCAAGAAGCTATTTGGAAAAATTAAAGAGCATGACATTTTTTGTCAATGTTCTTATTTACAAAATCCGCAGACTTCTCTAAACATTTCAAATTTAAGGTGTCTCAGTGTACATATTCATTTAGGGCTAGATTGTCGCTTTATGATTTGACCCTATCAAGGAACAGCACAGAGTTTTACTGTCTCAGGATCAGCCAGGGAAACAGATTGTGACTTGGCACAATGTATGTTACCCATCGACTGGTGCTCCGGCTGCTGGTTCAGCACAATGTACTTCCTCCCTGGAGCATCAGGAGCCCAATACTCAGAACCTCTCAGAGTCACCGTCTGTTTCCAGAGCAGCTTCTGGATTCTGTCATTCAAGAGTAATGGTCCAGTCACAAATGAGCAGTGAGAGGTAGTGAAGTAGAAAGTTTGATAAGGATTGGAGAGAAAAAAATCTATTTCAAATTTCTCAGGGGTGTAAACTGAGTGAGAAAAATAATTTTGGTAAGTATAAAAAAATCTTTAATGTCTTTGTAATAGTACATTTTCCCTCAATATTTACTTTTAAAACCAAATCTCTTTTGCATATACTGTATATAAATAAAGTACAGAAATGCTTTTCTGCAAAAAAAAGTTACCTAATTAAAAAATGCATATCATAATTATATTGAGACTTAGGAATAATAAAGTATTATACTTGTAATTTTACAGCTAGAAGTAGCACTGTGGTTGTCCCATATTATAGTACACACAGTCTGATTGTTGCAAATTAGACATCTGCCAGAAACATTTCAGTTTAGCATGATGAATTTACCCTAGCCCTGTCAAGAATCACATTACAATGCCGAAGTATTGCTTTGAATATAGGTTGAAAAACAGAAATAAATTTGTTGAGGTAGGGTTTCAGATTCCCTCAGAATCATCATTACTAGTATTGTGGCTAGGTGCATATGAGCTCCTGTTGTTCCTTGGGGAATTCCCCAATAGCAAATGTCACTCATTTAATCAGTATGGTGAAAGGAAAGATATTGTTGACTGGGTGATACAACTAGGCTATCAGCACCGCATCAAGGATGCTAGCACACAAAGGGCATTCCATTACACGAAAGCATAAGGACTTTTTAAAGTGCAATCCATTGTTGAGCCTTTTATAGAAATTAGCATATGAAGTGCATATGCTCTGTTTATCAGTGGTCCTCCATGGTGAGTGTAATACATAGATGCTTGATATAGTACTAATTATGTATGAGGTGCTACCAGGCTGCACTGTTTGGGTTAATATGCTAGTTGGGTCCAGTTCTAAGCTCAGATACATATGAGGCATAATATGAGTGTCTGAACGGCATGTTGCTGTCTACACACGTAACTGTAATTCTCTGAGACCTTGAAGTTTTGAAAATGGCATCTGAGGAAAAGAGAGTGTGTTTTCTGCATCTGTGTTTGAAGAGTCATCAAAATGGGATGTGATTTGAAAAAATGTAGGATGTCTCACTGTTTTCTCAGGTGAGCTTATTTTTCTTCTTTTCAGTAGGAGTCAGTGGTGTGCTGGGCATTTTCCAAATAGACAAGAAGCATGATCTGTGCATGTATCACATTCATATTAATGTATTTGTTAATATACCTTGTATAAAACATTCTGTATATAATGTTTTGTTGTTTTTTTTTAAAGTATGTGGATGTATTCAGCTGTATAGTTAGGCCAACTATTTGTCTACCCACCTTAATGGCTACACATCTTTCAGCTAAATCCTGAATGCCAGGGCATCATCCAGATATTTGATTCTCTTTAGATTTCTCATCTGTGGGAAATTTTTTTTGGTGTGTGTGTGTGTGTGTGTGTGTGTGTGTGTGTGTGTGTGTGTGTGTGTGTGTGTGTGTGTGTGTGTGTGTGTGTGTGTGTGTGTGTGTGTGTGTGTGTGTGTTGTGGCCAGGGCTGGCTGGGGTTTTGCCGCCCCAAGCGGCCAAAAAAAAAAAAAAAGCTGTGATCACGATCTGCAGCAATTCAGCAGGAGATCCTTCGCTCCAAGCGGGAGTGAAGGACCCGCCGCCAAATAGGCAGGAGTTGTAGACCAAGCTGGATGAGCAAGCGTCTCAGAGAGGTGATTAAGAAAAAGCAGAAAGCCTACAAGGAGTGGAAGAAGGGTGGGGTTAGCAAGGAAAGCTACCTTAGTGAGGTCAGAACATGTAGGGATAAAGTGAGAAAGGCTAAAAGCCATGTAGAGTTGGACCTTGCAAAGGAAATTAAAACCAATAGTAAAAGGTTCTATAGCCATATAAATAAGAAGAAAACAAAGAAAGAAGAAGTGGGACCGCTAAACACTGAGGATGGAATGGAGGTTAAGGATAACCTAGGCATGGCCCAATATCTAAATAAATACTTTGCCTCAGTCTTTAATAAGGCTAATAAGGAGCTTAGGCATAATGGAAGGATGACAAATGGGAATGAGGATATGGAGGTGGATATTACCACATCTGAGGTAGAAGCCAAACTTGAACAGCTTAATGGGACAAAATCAGAGGGCCCAGACAATCTTCATCTAAGAATATTAAAGGAATTGGCACATGAAATTGCAAGCCCATTAGCAAGAATTTTTAATGAATCGGTAAACTCAGGGGTTGTACCGTACGACTGGAGAATTGCTAACATAGTTCCTATCTTTAAGAAAGGGAAAAAACGTGATCTGAGTAACTATAGGCCTGTTAGTTTGACATCTGTAGTATGTAAGGTCTTGGAAAAAAATTTGAAGGAGAAAGTACATTGACATTGAGGTCAATGGTAATTGGGACAAATTACAACATGGTTTTACAAAAGGTAGATCGTGCCAAACCAACCTGATCGCCTTCTTTGAGAAGGTGACAGATTATTTAGACAAAGGAAATGCAGTACATCTAATTTACCTCGATTTCAGTAAGGCATTTGACACGGTTCCACATGGGGAATTATTAGTTAAATTGGAAAAGATGGGGATCAATATGAGAATTGAAAGGTGGATAAGGAACTGGTTAAAGAGGAGACTCCAACGGGTCATACTGAAGGGTGAACTGTCAGGCTGGAAGGAGGTTACTAGTGGAGTTCCTCAAGGATCAGTTTTGGGACCAATCTTATTTAACCTTTTTATTACTGAACTTGGCACAAAAAGTGGGAATGTGCTAATAAAGTTTGTGGATGACACAAAGCTGGGAGGTATTGCTAACACAGAGAAGGACCGGGATATCATACAGGAAGATCTGGATGACCTTGTAAACTGGACTAATAGTAATAGGATGAAATTTAATAGTGAAAAGTGCAAGGTCATGCATTTAAGGATTAATAATAAGAATTTTAGTTATAAATTAGGGACACATCAGTTGGAAGCAACAGAGGAGGAGAAGGACCTTGGAGTATTGGTTGATCACAGGATGACTATGAGCCGCCAATGTGATATGGCCATTAAAAAAGCTAATGCAGTTTTAGGATGCATCAGGTGAGGTATTTCCAGCAAAGATAAGGAGGTGTTAGTACCGTTATATAAGGCACTGGTGAGACCTCATCTGGAATACTGTGTGCAGTTCTGGTCTCCCATGTTTAAGAAGGATGAATTCAAACTGGAACAGGTTCAGAGATGGGCTACTAGGATGATCCGAGAAATGGAAAACCTGTCTTATGAAAGCAGATTCAAAGAGCTTGGCTTGTTTAGTCTAGCCAAAAGAAGATTGAGGGGGGAATATGCTTGCTCTTTATAAATAGATCAGAGGGATTAATATTAGGGAGGGAGAGGAATTATTTAAGCTTAGTACCAATCTAGACACAAGAACAGATGGGTATAAACTGGACACTAGGAAGTTTAGACTTGAAATTAGATGAAGGTTTCTAACCATTAGAGGAGTGAAGTTCTGGAACAGCCTTCCAAGGGGAGTAGTGGGGGCAAAAGACATATCTGGCTTTAAGACTAAGCTTGATAAGTTTATGGAAGGGATGGTATGATGGGATAGCTTAATTTTGGCAATTGATCTTTGATTATCAGCAGGTAAGTATGCCTAGTGGTCTATGATGGGATGTTAGATGGGATGGGATCTGAGTTACTGCAGAGAATTCTTTCCTGAGTGCTGGCTGGTGAGTCTTGCCCACATGCTCAGGGTTTAGCTGATCGCCATATTTGGGGTCGAGAGGGAATTTTCCTCCAGGGCAGATTGGCAGAGGCCCTGGAGGTCTTTCACCTTCCCCTGCAGCGTGGGGCATGGGTCACTTGCTGGTGGATTCTCTGCAGCTTGAGGTCTTCAAACCACAATTTGAAGACTTCAGTAACTCGGACATAGGTTAGGGGTTTGTTATAGAAGTGGATGGGTAGGGTTCTGTGGCCTGCTTTGTGCAGGAGGTCAGACTAGATGATCATATTGGTCCCTTCTGACCCTAAAGTCTATGAGACTACGTGCGGTCCCTCTCCTGAGTGGCCGCCTCAAGCACCTGCTTGGTAAGCTGGTGCCTGGAGCCGGCCCTGGTTATGGCTAATAATAAGAATATATTTAGTAATTAAAGGAAGGGGTTTGCTCCGTTATAGATATTCCTCTTTTGTTAAACTGGGTCTGAACATCATGTGTGGAAGCCTACAACACAGTGGCAGTTGCTTGTTATGCACCATAGGATAGGAGGTTTCTGCATTTGGTGGGATGCAAATTGTATTTCCTCTGCTTGGTCCTCCAGCTGCTACCTCCTGCCTCCTACCTTCCTCCCCCAAGTCACATCAGCAAGAAGAATAAATTCTAAAGCCATTTAGATCTTGCTAACCACAGCATGATAACTATCCAAGACTCTCAACCCTCTGAGGCCCAGGCATTGAGTCTCAGGATGTGATGGAGTTTCTTTGGCGTCTGGAGATTGAAATCCTTATTCCTAGGTGTTCAATGTTAGGGAGGAATCCTGGACCACTCCTGAATTATGAATTATCCTTACAGAAGTCCACAGCCCCTGAAGTTATTTGCATAAAGAACATTATTTCTTGATTGTAAGTTTTAATATTTGTACCAGGGTTCGCATGGGTCCTTTTTAATACATCAAAATAAATATCCTTGTCTAGAGCATTCACAGTTGACATCTATTTCAGCAGTGCTCTTGTGAATAGCCCAATATACAGAGTGACTGACAAGAAAGACACCCTATTCTTCTACAGCTGAATTAAGATTGATACACATGTTACACAGTGTGCTATCTGACAAGTTGAATCAGCTACTCCAAATGTATGCTGCCCTATTCCAGAGCACTGGAAAACTCAAAGGACATCAAATTGAATTACACAGATAAGAGTTCACCCTGTGGTTTTGTCACACAGAGGAAATCCCGTTCCACATTAGGAAATTAATGGAAGAAGAGCTAATGCACCTAGGGAAGCTCAGAACTGAGCATGTGGAAGGCCCACATATCACTCCTACTGTGATAGCTCAGAAGCCAAAGCATTGGGGAAAGAATCAAATCTATGCTGATGTGCAGCTCCCAAACAATGCAACAAAATGTAAACCATATCATCTGTCCCAGGGACAATGTAATTCCAGTCCTAAATGTAGCCCAGTTTCCTTTTCCCAAGCTAAATCTCACAGCGGGATACCACCAGCTAGTCTTCCACCTGGGGTCCAGACATATAACAATGAAGCTACATGTAGGTCTGCCTCTTCACACATTATTAGATCTCAGAATATTGTCAGTCACAGAGATAATTGAAAACATAATCTAGAAGGTTTCATTACAGCTATCTGAACTTTGAATGCCAGAGTGATCCACTGGTATTTGCCACATAACATTTGCTTTCACATTTTCAAGTTTTTCCCTTCAACCAAGGGGGCTAGAACCTTAATTTAAAAAAAAAAAAAAAAGAGAGATTCTCCTGAAAACTCTTGATTCCAGTAACTGAGTTTTTAAGAAAAGCACCAAATTTTGAAACTCTTAATTTTACTTCAGAACAAGTGTTAGGACCTGATCCCATCCCCACTGAAGTCAGTGGAATAAATTCTGCACCTGGCTTGCTACCCAAAACCTAGAGCATCAGCCCCCCAACTTTGATTTACACTGATGTAATTGAGCTCAGAATTTTGCCCAATGGCTGCTATGCAGCAGCAGGAATAGGACCTAATTGGGTGTCTATGATGTCCAGACTTTTAGAATGATTTTCAAACTCATTAAGCCTGGTCCTTGATGTCTTCTAGTTTCTGTCCATTTTCAGGTATATTTGTTTTGTGATGTTGCTATTTTCTGCTACCTATTGTGAGCATAAGATTAATTTTTCTCAAATTAGGTTTTGGCTCTCACATATTAGATATTCTATCAATTCTTATATTTTATTATGTTGTCAATTGGCAAGATATGCAGCACTGAACTAGTTCAAGTTAAGTATTTATTGTCTATATAGATGCTGAATACATTCAAAAGAGATGGCTCTGTCTTGTCTCTCGTTCTTTGTTTTGGCAATTATTCCCTTTACTGGTCTAAGTGTATGCGGAAGGCTCATTTTCATGTTTATTTCTCAAAGGCTGGATATAACTTTTTTTTTTTTTGGTATATGCGTTGGTGCTGAACCACTCATAACAAATCTATTTTTATTTAAATCAAAAGCTCTCTTATAGTCAATGAGTTCCATACACAGTGGTAGATTACGTGTGCATATTTAGCAGCTTTGTTCATCATATATAGAGATGGTCTATTATAGAGAATTTTGATTAAAGGACAGATTATTCTCTTGATTGGACTTGAAATCTATTATTTCTGTTGTTTGATGTCAAAATGTCATGATAAAATCTTTCCATACTACTTACAATCTGTATTGTCTCAGGTCCCTTTTGTCACCTTTTTTAGCTTTCTTGTTTTGAAAATGACAATAGAGGTGTTTGAGTTTTCTGGGAATTTTTACATAGTGCAGTGCTTTCTTCCCCAGGCACTCCTCTGACCATTTTCTTAACTTGTTGTTCTGTTCCTAGTGCAGGGGGAATCTTACAGAGCTGTGCAAAAAATATTCACACCACCAGCCGACCAGGTGAAAAAAAACCACATTTTTGAGCAGTACGCAAAGAGCAAGACATTCAATCAATTTTTGTTTTGGTTGTTTTGCACTTTTCAGCAACTGCCTCCAAACAAACAAACACAGCCAAGTTTTGGAGGTCAAAAGGGTAATCTTCCTCTCTGGGAATGGCTATGTTTAAAACTGGTGACATTCATGAAAAATCATGATTTCTTCAATGACAGGTTTGTCAGACAGAAACCAAAACAAACAAAAATAAAAATAACATAAAATAGAAAAAACTGTCAGAGTAAAATTTCAGTCGACCAAATTTGTAAATTCCCTTGTTTTCCTTCTCCCCATTTGCCGTATCATTGGAAGTGCTGAAATTTAACACACACACACACACACCCTCCCTGTTTAGAAATGTTAGGGTTTTTTTTTTCATTCAGTAAATATGTTTGCCTTTTATCTTCCTTTTGTCTCTTGACATATTTACATATATAGGGCGTGAGTCAATGCCCATTGAAGTCAATAGGGGTCAAGTCCCAAGAGATGAGCTATCAACGTGTTTTAAAAAGAGGCTTTTGCAAAAAATCTCCACACTAACCTGTTCTAACCCTCATGTACTGGGAAAGAAGGTGCTTGTCAACATGATGGAACTGGGCAGTCCTTGTGCAAAGTTTTTAAGTATACCTGCCCTTTGATGTAATTTGTCAGTTCCTACGGTAAAGATTTACTCTTCAGAAATATTATTAGAACCCTATGAATATTACACCTCTGGCAGGAGTGACATAGCTGTATTCAAGCAGGGTGAACTCTATCAGAAACAGGAGATCATCCCAAACTTTTACTGACAATTTTAGCCAGGGCCTTAGGGAGCCCCTTCTTGCACATAGTTTAGATAAATTATATATAGAATTATTTGTCTATTGTACCTCTAAAGTACAAATGATCGAAGCAAAACAAGAAGCAGTGAGCATGCCAACAAAGGGTTTGTAATCTCACTCTTCCTGTCCTTTCCCAGAGGATGTTTGGTTGTCTGATTATCTTATTTCTATTGTTAATCTTTTTTGCTCTCTTTCCTCCATTTTCCAAATGTTTTGGCTGATGCACATGATTGTCCAGTGTCTACTTTGCAGAGTTGCTGCCTCTATTCTAATTACAATACACTGGCCAGCCAAGCACAGGTAGATGATAACTGGCCCTTCCTTCTTTTTCCAGCTGCAGTAGGCTAAAGCAGTTCCTCACGTGACCAATGTCTGGCAAAGAATAAATGACTTCTCACAGCCAGCTTTAAAACAAATAAAAATATAAGTCTTCCTGCAGCTGAAATCTTAATGTTACAAGAGGTTTCCTGCAGCCAGTCTTCCAATGTGTATTTAATGCTGCAGCCTGCGTTTCTGAAAGCGCTTTTGCCTTTGGGATAGTGATGCTCCATTTCCAGTTAAACTGAGTAATGACTCCTCAGCACAGACCTGCCAAAAGCCCCTACTTTTTTTTTTTTTTTTTGCAGCTTCCTTCTTTCTGGAGGGCTGGTGGGGAAATCAGCAGAGCCCGGTCCTATTATTTCACAGCAGGGTCTCTCTGCAATTCATGCAGTGAGGGCAGACCCTCACTCTGACTCTTCCTTTAACTGCATTGCTCTCTCTAGCGTTGTATTTAATTAGATGTTACATCACTGAGTTCTGTGATACCTTCCTTTCTGGCACTGGCTGAATTTTACAATATTGGAATAATATAGTTTGTCAAAAGTATACTAATCTCATTTTAAAAGCTGGGCATTTCATGTTCACTTCCTAGGCTGCTCTTGTGGAAAGCACGACAATCTTAAATCCTTATCTGAAAATTCTATGAGCCTGTCATTTTTTCATATTCTTGCATATCAGAGAGATCTGTTTCTTTATATCATCCTGTCTACCTTCCCATTATATTTTTACATTATGATATTGAAGACTTCTTTGATCGTTTTGTAGTTTTCTTAGGTTCTTGTGTAATATGTTCACTTGCTTGTCTGGTAGCATGTTCACTTTGCTTGTCTAGAACGCTGCATATCAGGGAGACAATCTGCACAAGCCTAATCTTGTCTATCTTGGGTTTTGATTAGTTGGCATATTTTGTCTAATTCACTGCGTAAGTTGTCTTAGCATTTTGGCTGAGCCTTTGTTGATAATTAATATATTTTCTCCAGGGACGTTAATGAATGTATTTCCTCCAGTGTTTTATTCCTTCTTTCCTTGATAGTACAAAATAAAAACCACTATAATTTTTGAAGTGCCTTAGGGTTCCCACTCCCCCGCCTACACCTTACAAAAGTGGTTCTACTACATTAGTAATTCATTTAGGATCTATTATATCACGGATAATGAGAAAATTAGTTTACTGATATCAGTAATATCAGTAATATTCACCCTTCCTTAGCACTTGCATTATATTACAGAGTTAGCATGCAGTGGCTGTTAGTTGTTCTTATAGATCTTTGCAGATTCAGAAGGCTCCTGTTATATTGGCAAAGTTGAGTTTCTCAAAGGCAGCCTGTTCAAATTGAAGACTAGATTCTGCCACCGTTAATCACAATACGTAGTACCTATACTTCTTAAGTAGCCCCATTCATTTCAGTGAGACTACTCAAGGAATAAGGTACAACAAGGTAAGGGTGGCAGAAACCAAATCTAAGTGATTATTTTCAAATTATGTTCTGCTTGTTTTTCTCATGTTAGATTGCTATTCTGGAGCAAAATGTAGCTTTTGGTCTGGAGGCAGGTAAAGTTCACTTTTGACTATTCAGACTGGTGCATCTTTCATTTTTTCCATGTATAAGATACATATTCGAGCCTCTAGTTGTATTTACAATGGTCATAATAGAAAACACAACATAAGGTATATTGCAGACTCCTTGGGGAAGGCCCTGCCTTTTTGTTCTGAGTTTGTACAGCACCTAGCGCAATGGGCTTCTGGACAATCATCAGGATCCCTAGGTGCTATTGCAATACAAATAATACAGTAATATGAATAACAAGATGTCAGCTAAACAAACCTTTGTTAATTAGCAAATGCAACAAAACTGCTTCTCCAAACAAATGAAAGAGTATGAATAAAACCAGAGGCCAGTTGGTCACCACACACGCTCTGTTGGGCAAAAAGTGTGGGGGAAATGAATTCCAAAGTTAAGGGTTGTCTTCTGCTATCCCCTAAGAGATACCAGCTGGAGGACTGTCAGGACGAGAGAGTCTCTCTTTGTACTGCACACCATCATCCAGGGCACTCCACAGTAATCCAGCCTGGAGAGTGATAAAAGCATGGCTAACTGGTATCTTTTAAAAAGAGATTACATTCTCCTCACCAGCTGCAGGTTAAAGAAAATGTGGCCCCCAATACTATCAGGCAATCTGTGTAATGCGTCAGTATTTCATCCTCAGTTTATCTAGAGTAGCCTTGTGTAGTGTGGGACAACCCAAGGCGTTTTCCTCACTCTGCCACTTAGTAAGAAGGCCTTTGTGCTGAAACCTCACTTGGATCAGCTTTCATGCTGATATTCAATGAGGCCGCTGTACATCTAGGAAAAAAGGTTTGTGGATTCCACCAGCTTCCTGAGGATGGAGCTGGTTTTCAATATGTACTTCCCTCTCCGTCCGCCCCCCTCCCATTTAATTATAAGCTAATAAAAGTTACATTGAAACTCCTTCATCAGAAGACTGAGAAGTACCAACATCTTGTTTTGTTGCAGTGTTCTGGAGTATATATAATAACAATTTCAGGGTAGCAGCCGTGTTAGTTTATATCCACAAAAAGAACAGGGGTACTTGTGGCACCTTACTAATAACATTGTGCATCACAGTAGGAGGAAACTGCTGAAAAATAATTACAATGAGATATTTCATTGACGACTTATGCAGAGCCTGCTGGGAATTCCTCATGTGCTGTTAGTTTTTAATAAGAATATTTACTGTAATAAACACTGTAGATCTCTATTTTTAGTTTAATATAAAGGTTTAAATAAAAAATTATGAATTATATTACTCAGTTGTATCTCTTGAATTATCTTAACCATATGGGGCTGCTTTTAAAATTAAACAATTTATTATTTTCTAAAGAGCAGCTTGGGGACCATTTAATACATATAACTGAAAGTGATGTAATTACAAACAGAGGGGCAGAAGTCATGTTATGCAGTCACAGTTTATAAATTGAACCTTGAATATCTTAATATATGTCTCCATAAATGATTAGTATTGGTTTGGTTCTGTGCTTGTCTCAATGCAATGGTTTTGTGATTACGTGTGTATTCCACCTTTTAGTAAGCCTGTAATCCACTGTTAACTCTGCCAGCAGCTATTTATATTCTTTCCTGCACATGATTGGGTTTTTTTTTGCAACTTGTTTGCAATACAGAATGCTTATTTCCACAATCAAATAAGAATGGGCCAAATCTCCAGAGATAGTGAGTACTTTTGGAAAGGATCTTGGGAAAGGTATTCATTTTGGGAAAAAAATATGTTACTGGTATACTATTACTTTTAATTTTTTAAATTGTGTATGTACATGTATTTAAAACTTTGAAGCTGTACTGGCAACCCCACAGGTGAATTTAGTGCTGAAACTTTGGCCTGGTCTACACTGGGGGTGGGGGGGGGGATCGATATCTAAGTTACACAACTTCAGCTACATGAATAACGTAGCTGAAGTTGACGTACTTAGATCTACTTACCGCAATGTCTTTGCTATGGTGAGTCAACTGCCACTGCTCCCCCGTCAACTCTGCCTGCACCTCTTGCCAGGCTGAAATACAGGAGTTGATGGGTGAGAGCTCAGAGATTGATTTATCACTGAGATTTAGTGGACTAAGAAGTAAATATGAACCAAGGTAAAAGTTTAGATACATGGGCTCAATGTCCTGAGTGGAAACCATGTCTGATTAGCATGCCTTAATGTTGTTACGTGTTCTGAGATGACTATGTATTTTCTGTACTTTTCCCTCATGGTTAAGTAGAAATTAGACCCCCGCCCCCACACCCCCCCAAAAAAGAGAAGGAGTAAATCTAATTTCATTTAATTGGTCCTGATATGCCAAACTTGTGGCTAGGTCACTTAACTCCTCACTTTCATTATGCCATTTGTTTTCAGAGACTGGTCACAAGTGTCCCCAGATCACACATAATGAAGACTATGGTTCTGACATAGGTCTGGATAAGACACAATAATTACTGTCCATCACTGTTTCTGCAAATCCTCTACGTAGGAGGTATTGCTATCTAGTTTGCAGAAATATGTATACGGTCTAGTTTGAAGACTTTTCTGATACTGTTGTGAAAACAATGACTATTGGCTATTTTGTCTTGCTGGATGGTTAAGAGGAGGAGATTTTTGTGCTGTTTTCTTAAAGACATTAAGCAACATGTTATATAAGAGTTCTATGTTGTTAGATGCAACCATATATTGTTGTTCCTCTGGTGTCTGAAAGGGTTAAAATTATAGCGAAGGATGCCTTTTTATGGTAGATGACCATGGTTTTAAAAGCAAGGGTCATAGCTGTAGAGCTCAAGGATTTACTCACATTTCTTAGCAGAGATAAGTCTGTACCAATCTCATAAATATTGCTCTTTTGCATTATTCAGGTTAACTCAGAATAGGGTGCTTTGAACTGATTTTTCCCCCCACTTTATTAAAAAATACTGAATTCCTGTTTTCCTTATTTTTTGAATGTTGTACATTTTATAGTGCTTTCTTATTAATGCCTTTGTTTTAAAAATGGGGCATAGAGACTCCTGATCTCAGCAAATATCTTAGCGAGTATACTTTTGCTTTGGGGCAAGCACAGCTTAATATTCATAAATCTTGGAATGCAGAGGCAGAACGTGAAGAGAATCAGTGTGGATTCTCAAGCATTAGGTATTGGGGCTAAATATCTGATGTGAACAACTTATCAGAGGATTGGCAACATTATTAAAGTATCATGTAAGAACCAAGATATCTCTAAGTTTCAAAAATCCATGGAAAGAAGAACTCCAGTACTAGTTGACATTTCAATAAAATATGGCTAAGAAGAAAATACCATGTATAAAGAGATCTCAGTAGACTAGAGTTGACTGAAACAATAAAGTAGAAGCCAAAGCAATAAAATAAAAATAGATCCTTATGGATGAAGCTTGAAATATGAAAATCAATTAAAGCCAGTTTTTAAAATGAAATGCAATTACATGATTTTATAAGAGGCGCAACAAATTGCATCTCTGTGTATGGGGCGGTACGTGGGTGTGTGTCTTTTTAGAAATTAATATTTTATTTATTTTTGATTGCTAGAAGTCTCAATAGGTGCCCACCTCAATAGGTGCTCTGGGTGCTTTTTAGACAAAGTAGCATTAACTATATCAATCATGCAATCTAATACCATGAATTGCTTCTCCCACTTCAAAGAACAGATAAATATCCACAATCAAATGTAGTATAAATAAAACAAACCAGCATGTAGCAAACATAATAGATCCCTCCAACCCAAGCCCAACCCCTTCCCAAAAACCTGGGGAAACCAATGGGCTTTGCAACATAACCAGAAGGTTAACACATCCAGGTTGTGGCAGACAAAGGGGCAAGTTCCAAAGTGGAGGGTCTCTTATGGAAAGTGCCCTGCCAGCAACTACCTCTCTTTTGTATTGGGGGACCTCCATATCAAGCATTTTGACTGAACTGAACTGTGACAGCATCAAATGGGGAGTGAAGCAATCTCCCAGGCAGCCAGACCCAAACTATTTAAAATATATAGGCTAAGGCCTAAGGAATCTTCAGTTCTACCTGGAAATCTTACAGTGTAGATTCCTGGTGAGGCAGCATTAGGGACAGCTGTTTGAGGTAGGGGGGAGCCTGAGCAATATGGCTGACCTGGCAGTCAGCATTAGCAGAGAAACAAGACTATGCCGGACTTCTACAGGTTAACCAGGTTTACTCTAAACATATTCCCAGAGGAGATCCTGAGCCTACTCTACTTTACCTTAAGGACTGTCCTGGTGTGATTTCATGGTAAAACTTGAGTCCAAGCCCTGTTCTAGGGTTACAAATAAACTGATGGGCTGGAGTCATTCTGGCCACTTTGCACCACTCAGGATTCTGGCTGGAAATAGCCAATGAGAATTCCTAGTGCAATCCCATTGCTATCAGTTAGTTTGCATATATAACTGCTGTTCAATGTGTGTTACATGTTCCCTTCTGTGCCTAATCCATGCAGGATATGGGTTTGCTACAAGCAGGGGATAATGCCACAATCCTCCAAACATATAAGTACTATTGCAGCATTAGCTCTTTAGCTTAAGTTCATGCTATGGAGCTTCTGGGTTCAAGCTTCCCTGACTACCAAGATGATGGTTGTTATACACAAGCATAGGTGGTTGGAATTTTAAAGAATTCTATTGAAGATGAACAAGAAGGAATAGATTCTAATCTTTCTCTCTTAGCTGTGTTCATTCTGCAGGTCCATTCTGCATAAAAAGCAGTAAAAGCTTTTTGTCACTAAAGTCAGCAGGTACAACTCAGAAAAGGAACAGCTCCATGGAATAAAATTGCTATTTTTACAGAGTCATGGCTACTTTTCATAGTAGAAACAAAGTTTAAGATGCACAAGACTTACCTGTTGTTTCAGGTCTTTTAATTCTGGCAGTGTTATATCGGTGTTATCTGGGGCAATGTTTTGAAGATGTCTGTTCTTTTGATCTGCGCTATCTGTTTTTTGATATCTGATTTTAGTTGCTTGTATTTGTTTATAGATTTGGTTGGTTTTGATATGTGCTTTATAAAGGATCATTTAAATAAATATATATCAAATAATTTTTCATGCCACCTGCTTCACAGATGTTGGTATTATTGAGGTAATAAACTGTAATTACTCTGTGAAGGCAATATCTGGACGTAAGTAGGTGAAACATGACTCGTAAACGTGTGCACAGAGCCATTTTACAGTCCTGGTAAAGATCATATTATATTTGATTCAAAATAAGGTAGGCAAAATCTACCCCACCTTCATCTTTTAAATCAGTGGCACTTAGCTATGGAATGGTGTCCCAGAGACACAAAAAAATGTATCTGTGGATCTCTTATCTGCCTCTCTTAACTGTGATATTCAGTTTTTATTTTAAATTCTTATTTTTCCTTAGGGCACTACCACACCACTGTGAAAGTTTGGAAGAAAGCCCCATACAGTATAAGAGACCATGGTTGACTATTGCTGCTTCAAATTATTTGAGTAGACATTTTGGATGAGGTTTTGTGAGGTACACCTCTACCTCAATATAATGCTGTCCTCAGGAACCAAAAAATCTTACCGCGTTATAGGTGAAACCGCGTTATATTGAACTTGCTTTGATCCACAAAGTGTACAGCCTCCTCCCCCCCCCCACCCCAGAGCACGACTTTACTGCGTTATATTCAAATTCATGTTATATCGGGTCACATTATATCCAGGTAGAAGTGTATGTCCAGAAGCACAAAACTGTCAACCCAGCATGAGGGGAAGTTCAGCTAATCTCCTGATTCTAATCTAAACTGCTGTCAGAGCTGACATGACCCTCAAAGTAACTTTGACTGCCAGCAACCTGTCCCCAGCTGCCTATGGAATCCCTGCTGTGCTGCAGCTTTCCCCCTTCTTGATTCATCCCTCCCATCTCCAGGCCAGCCTCTTGTGCCAAGCTGCTTTGGATGAAGCCCATACCTGAGGAAGGTCTCCCTTGGACAAATCCATGGTGCTACTGGCTCTTTTATGCTCTCATAGCAGCAAAAAAAGGCCATAGTGGTGGGGATAATCTTACCTTTCGTGCATATATTCTGTGCGCCATGGACTACTGTTCTATTTTTAATAGAGAATCAAAATATCATTGTGGGCAAAATTCTGCCCTCATTTACTTGTGCAAAGCCTCCAATAGTGTCAGCAGGGAATTGTGTGCATGTTTCAAAAGGATGCTCCTTTGTGAGACAGACAGATTTGCTGAATTTACAATATTATATATTATTTTAAAATAAATTACACATTTAGTAGACTAGAATCTATAAAAACTATGATTTCAGATCTTTCAAAATGATAGTTGTGTGTTGAGGAACAAAGAACTACTCTAGGAGAGAAACAACTTATCAAAATATTTGCATAAAATATGCTAATGAATTAATAAATATCATGTACTCATGATATAAGATTGGTTAATTTTTAACTGATTCCTGTGCTTTCTGTGTTGCATTACATCTCACTCATGTTTAAGCTTCTTCTATATTAAAAATAAAAAGTGCAGCAATTGGTCTCTTTGAGGGTCCAACTTTAAGTTGTTGTGATGACCAAAGATGTAAAACATGTAAATAGGATTGCTCACCAAAAAGTTACATCAACTTACTAGTTCTTAAAGACATCATGCCATTTGCCCAGCATTATTTGTCTTTGACATCATATTGGTAATTGTTCATTTATATTTATTTCAGTATTTTGTCTTAGGGTAGTGTTCAGTAGTCCCCCTAAGTGACTTAGGAGCCTATATCTCACTTTCAAAGCTGACTTTAGTCTATTGTTTTAAACCTCCAGTTATTGTTCAGACCCCATGGTCTTAAGCTCCTAAATGCCTAGGTCACCTTTGAAAATGAGACTTAAGTGACATAGGCCCAGTCTACACTATAAACTTACATCTGTATAGCTACATTGTTTAGGAGTGTGAAAAATCCACACCCCTGGCAATGCAGTTGTACTGACCTAACCCCCCAGGACTGTGTCGAGGGGAGGGCTTCTCACATAGCTACTGCTTCTTGTGAAGGTGGATTAACTATGCTAATGGGAGCAGCTTTTTTCAGTCTGCAGAGTAACATCTTCACAGAAGCGCTATAACAGCACAGCTACACCAGTGCAGCATTTTAATTGTAGACCTGCCCTTAGCAGCCTGAGCTTTTGAAACTGTTACTCTATATCTACAAATAACAAATAAGTAGTTTTTACTGTTGTGAGAATTGTCCACAGAAACAATGCAGTGTTCCATAATTATTTATGCATTTCCACCAGACATTAGAGCTTGTGTTTTATTATGGCACTTTTAAACCAAAATGGAGAAAAATTTCAAGATTATGGGCATAGGTTTCCTGTTGTAGTGCAACTAACTGAAAAATTTGCTAGAGCTGTGTATTGGTGGATAGATTTGAATGTAGCAGTTGCTGACTAACCTGTGCAAACTCAAGATAATTCTCAGTATTCTCAATATAGTTGACTAAAAATATTTTGAATTTTGTAATCAGAATTTTGAAATTATTTTTTACCAGCTCTCATTCTCTGTGAAATCTGTGCAATTCTTATCATGTCTACCAACTCACATGCAAAATTCATGGATAACTTTTTAAAAAGCAATGTAAGTCTGCAGCAAGGGAGATTAGGTTGGACATTAGGAAAAAGTTCCTAACTGTCAGGGTAGTTAAACACTGGAATAGATTGCCTAGGGAATTTGTGGAATCTCCATCTC
This sequence comes from Gopherus flavomarginatus, assembly GCF_025201925.1. Classification (NCBI taxonomy): domain Eukaryota; kingdom Metazoa; phylum Chordata; order Testudines; family Testudinidae; genus Gopherus; species Gopherus flavomarginatus. The sequence continues at coordinate 51,469,233 of NC_066617.1, read as the reverse complement.
TGGAGATATTTAAGAGTAGGTTAGATAAATGTCTATTAGGAATGGTCTAGACAGTATTTGGTCCTGCCATGAGGGCAGGGTACTGGACTCGATGACCTCTCGAGGTCCCTTCCAGTCCTAGAGTCTATTAGTCTATAAGTCACAGAATCCACGAAAATAATGAAGTCTTATGAATCTCATAAACAGACTGAGTCTCCTTTGGAAAAAATACAACAAATTTCCTTGATGGCAATGCAAAGGTGAGTAAAATTTGCACAGTACAATCCAGATATAATGGGCAGATTCTTGGCTAGTATGAATAAGCATAGCTTCGCTGAAATCAATGGAGCAATGTTAATTTGCACCCATGGAGAATTTGACCAACCAGTTTGTGAGTGGAATCAGATAAATTAGTGAAAATCAATATTGCAGATTGTTATGATCAATCCTTTTTAGGAACTTGAAACTAAGTAACATAGGTGCTGGAATTAGAGGTGCTGGGGGTGCTGCTGCATCCCTGGCTTGAAGTGGATTCCACTATATACAGGGTTTACAGTTTGGTTCAATAGCTCTCAGCATGTCCACTATCCAAATTATTCCAGCACCCCTGCTGAGTAACTGTAGGGCACGATCCTGAACATTCAAGAAATTATTCAAGAACAGTTTCTTATTTTGAAAACATTCTTCCTGTAATGTTATCAAGGCCAGAATAGGGCCAATATCTGGCATGCAAATCACATGCAGTCACAGATATGATAAAGGTGAATAACTTTTGAAACATAACCCAAAATGTTAAAACTACTGCATAACTTTAAAATAATCCTGTTTTAAGAAAAGATGTCAGACTCCCAGGTCCATAGAAATTCATAGTGTTAGATCCCATAGTCCTAGAGTTGTAAATCATTAAATAAATGGACCAAATCACTTGTTTTCCTTTAGTCAACTCTCGATGGCAACATAGAAGTAACACAATTGGGAGCTGTTTCTGAAGAGAGCATTGGATGGTCTTCTATAGCTGATTCATAGGTTCACAGGTTGTTCCCTGTTGCCTCCCAGATCTCACCCCTTGATCTGCTTCCAGCCCCTTCTTTGCTAGTGTTATGTTTGCGCAAATACCCGGGCTAATCCATATTCCGTCCAATTTTCAAAATCATCTTTAATATATTTCTACCTATGAATTTTATGCATTATTTACCACAGAGATTCTCAGCATACAGGGTTCATCCAGTGTAAGGACACCCCTTTTCTCAGAAACATGTTCGATACCATTCCACTGACTCTACACCACCTAGGAATTCTTACATAAGGGGTGCCAGTTAAGCCCACTATCTGATGCCAGTGCCGATCAGAAAACTAGATCTAAGGAGTTTAAGTGACTTACAAAACTGTACATATGCCAGCCTCTTATATATTAGGTCATAGCATGTCTCATAAAATTGGTTCAAATTTCTGTAGTTAATTAGGTCAGTGGTGAAATTAAGATAAGGAAATCTACACACTTTTGAGATCTGCAGATGGAAAACACTAGAAAAAGGCAAAGAATGAGTAACAACATTTTTCAGAAGGCGTAACAGAGAGGGCCAGTCACTTAGCTAGGGAACACTTTTGCCTGGAGGGTCATGCTTTGATTACGAGAGAGACATACAATAGCTTCTAGTCTGAAAATTAGCATTGCTTTGTAGTTCTTCTTACCAACCTTTGGGGTGAAGATAGGTTGCGCTGTGGCTGTATGTACGGCATACCAAGGGCACATGCGTGTCTTGTCAGACATGCATCAAATGAGGTCAGGGTCAATGGGTGTCATTATTAGTTTACTTAGTCCTTCACTGTAATAGTCTGGTAACCCATCCATTCCAGTTACTGATGACATCAACAAAATCTAAACAATTGGAAAGGAATAATTAAGGACATAAAAAGTCTTACACTGCCCACATAATAAGCAAATACACTAGCAAGTATTAAAAATGCAACTTTTGTCACAACTCACAGAGGTTTCAGTGAAAATGTCTGGGCTTATTCCTGCAACCCTTAATCATCCAGACAGCCCTTATTCACAGGTGTAGTTCTATTGACGTCAACTAGTTATGTCTTTAACTGTTGCAGGATTATGCCCTACATTTATCTATAGTTTCAAGTTCCTAGAAAGGATCAATAATAACTTGCTACAGTGATTTTGAAATATTTTATTAGTTGCCTGATTCCAGTCACAGGCAAGTTTTCACTCAACATTTAGAGATATTTTCTTCTTCAACTTACTTTTTCTTCTACAGAACTAAACCTAATAGAATGAAAATATAAAACGTCATATATGTTTGAGATGTTCTATTTTCTTATTTCATAATCTCAGGGATCCAATGGATAATACCTAATCTTTTTCCACACAGATTGTTTCTTATTTGGAGGATTCTACTTCAAGACATAAGGGGCATGTCAGCAATCAGCACTGATTCCACCAAAACGCTGTTGTGGCCTGAAGCTGCATTAGCTTTTCCATAAAGGTCCTTCCATGCTAGGAAATACCCTTTAACAAGGCTTCCAGGGCAGTGAGAGTCCTGGCAATACAGCATAGAGCTGCTGCCTAGGGGCCTAAACCAGGGGCTAGAGTCCCCAGTGCCAGTATTAAGGCACAGAGACCTCATATGGGTGGCCTTGTGTCCTTATCAGACCCTTTAAAATTAGCACATGTCTCAAGGGATCTGAGATATCATTTAGTGGTATTCTCAGGGTAGAAGTGCTGCCAACTCTGCATAGGACAGGCTTGTGGATAGGATAGCAGGAAATCCCACCTCCCCAAAAGGAAAATTCCATGAGGATAATGTTCATAATTTCCTTCCCTAAATCCACCTCTTGAAATCTGTTCCAGGGTCTTAAAACATTACTGGAAATGTAATTTCTTAATTGCTTAGGATTTTTTCAACCAAATAGATTATATGTTCTAAAGCTGTTACCATAGTATTCTATAGCCATCATTTCTTTTGATCTGGACATCCACAGTAATATATCCCCAAACAGAGTTCATAATTGTTCTTTCTTGAAAGAAAGGTTCAGTAACTACAAGACTTGCAGGATGGCTGGTTCTGCCACTCTCTCCTGCCAAAATGTGACAGGCACAGCAGGGTTGGATGGAGGTTTGGCCTTTGAGTAATTTTCTAGCTCTGCTCCTGTTCCCTATTTTCCAAAGCAGCCAATAATTGTGATAATATTTTACATATATATAGAACTTTTCATCCCAGAAGATCACAAAGTGCTTTACAAACTCAGGCTTGACTGTGGCATATAGCCAGAGGTCTGCCTCCAGGGTAGTGGGGAGCTCACTACTCCAAGAACTCCTAAGAGTACTGTAAATCAGACATTCCTTCTTGGAGCTTTGGAGAATGCAGCATGAACCTGCTTGCTGCATCACCCGTGGACTGGGCATGGTGTTTGTTCCTTATCTGCCTGGCTAGTGCCAAGGGCTGGATTGGAAAGGACCCTGACTCAGTATCCTCTCCCTCCCTTTATAGAGACTACAGCAGACAGTGAAGTTAGCCCAGTGGAATTCTGGGGCTCGCTGAGTGCTGGCACTCCCATTGTGACCAGTCTCAGTGTGAGGGTTACGGATATTAGAGGGGCATGTAGAAGAGCTACAGTATGGCTCTAAATGCACCCAGACCTACTGAAATACAGCCACCTCTGGGACAGAGAGCTGTAGCCAACTGGTGCACAACAAGTGCTCGAGGAGATAGGTCTTCCAGACCTTAGGTTATAAGTACTTTGAATCAATGACTCTGTCTTCCTCTGTTTGTACAGTGCCTGGCACAATAAGGCCCTGATCAGCATCATGGTATCTGGGTACTATAGCAGTATAAATAATAATAAATACATGAAATCCATATTCAACTTTAAATTGATTAAATTCTGTCCAAATGCAGGCATAAAATTTTATAATCTGTAGCCAACACACCTGTTCAAACATGTAGAGATATTTCTGTCCTTAATATCAATACATTAGATGCAAGAGGAAGACCAAGGACAGGGCAGGCCCACTGAGGAGGGAGAAACAGTAACAGGAAACTTGGAAATGGCAGAGATGCTTAATGACTTCTTTGTTTCGGTTTTCACTGAGAAGTCTGAAGGAATGCCTAACATAGTGAATGCTAATGGGAAGGGGGTAGGTTTAAAAGCTAAAATAAAAAAAGAACAAGTTAAAAATCACTTAGAAAAGTTAGATGCCTGCAAGTCACCAGGGCCTGATGAAATGCATCCTAGAATACTCAAGGAGCTAATAGAGGAGGTATTTGAGCCTCTAGCTATTATCTTTGGAAAATCATGGGAAAAGGAAGAGATTCCAGAAGACTGGAAAAGGGCAAATATAGTGCCCATCTGTAAAAAGGGAAATAAAAACAACCCAGGAAACTACAGACCAGTTAGTTTAACTTCTGTGCCAGGGAAGATAATGGAGCAAGTGTAATAACCTTAGTCCCAGATTTGGACCTTAGCGTCCAAAATATGGGGGTTAGCATGAAAACCTCCAAGCTTAGTTACCAGCTTGGACCTGGTACCTGCTGCCACCACCCAAAAAATTAGAGTGTTTTGGGGCACTCTGGTCCCCCTGAAAAACCTTCCCTGGGGACCCCAAGACCCAAATCCCTTGAGTCTCACAACAAAGGGAAATAATCCTTTTTCCCTTCCCCCCTCCAGGTGCTCCTGGAGAGATACACAGACACAAGCTCTGTGAATCCAAACAGAGTGAATCTCCCTCTCTGTTCCCAATCCTGGAAACAAAAAGTACTTTCCTCTTCACCCAGAGGGAATGCAAAATCAGGCTAGCCACTTCAACACACACATATCTCCCCTGATTTCTTCCTCCCACCAATTCCCTGGTGAGTACAGACTCAATTTCCCTGCAGTAAAGAAAAACTCCAACAGGTCTTAAAAGAAAGCTTTATATAAAAAAAGAAAGAAAAAATACAAATAGTCTCTCTGTATTAAGATGACACAATACAGGGCAATTTCTTAAAAGAATATTGAATAAACAGCCTTATTCAAAAAGAATACAAATCAAAGCACTCCAGCACTTATATTCATGCAAATACCAAAGAAAAGAAACCATATAACTTACTATCTGATTTCTTTGTCCTTACACTTAGAAACAGAAGACTAGAAAGTAGAACTACTTCTCCAAAGCTCAGAGAAAGCAGGCAGCCAGAAAACAAAGACCTTAGACACTCAATTCCCTCCACCCAAAGTTGAAAAAATCCGGTTTCCTGATTGGTCCTCTGGTCAGGTGCTTCAGGTGAAAGAGACATTAACCCTTAGCTATCTGTTTATGACAGCAAGTAATTAAGGAAATCATCTGCAAACACTTGGAAGGTGGTAAGGTGATAGGGAATAGCCAGCATGGATTTGTAAAGAATAAATCATGTCAAACAATCTGATAGCTTTCTTTGATAGGATAACGAGTCTTGTGGATAAGGGAGAAGCAGTGGATGTGGTATACCTAGATTTTAGTAAGGCATTTGATACGGTCTCGCATGATATTCTTATCGATAAACTAGGCAAATATAATTTAGATGGGGCCACTATCAGGTGGGCGCATAACTAGCTTCATAACCATACTCAGAGAGTAGTTATTAATGGTTCCCAATCCTGCTGGAAAAGTATAACAAGTGGGGTTCCGCAGGGGTCTGTTTTGGGACCGGCTCTGTTCAATATCTTCATCAATGACTTAGATATTGGCATAGAAAGTACGCTTATTAAGTTTGCAGATGATACCAAACTGGGAGGGATTGCAACTGCTTTGGAGGACAGGGTCATAATTCAAAATGATCTGACAAATTGGAGAAATGGTCTGAGGTAAACAGGATGAAGTTTAACAAAGACAAATGCAAAGTGCTCCACTTAGGAAGGAACAATCAGTTTCACACACACAGAATAGGAAGAGACTGTCTAGGAAGGAGTACAGCAGAAAGGGATCTAGGGGTTATAGTGGACCACAAGCTAAATATGAGTCAACAGTGTGATGCTGTTCCAAAAAAAGCAAATGTGATTCTGGGATGCATTACAGGTCTGTTGTGAGCCAGACAAGAGAAGTCATTCTTCCGCTCTACTCTGTGCTGGTTAGGCCTCAACTGGAGTATTGTGTCCAGTTCTGGGCACCGCATTTCAAGAAAGATGTGGAGAAACTGGAGAGGGTCCAGAGAAGAGCAACAAGACTGATTAAAGGGCTTGAGAACATGACCTACAAAGGAAGGCTGAAAGAATTGGGTTTGTTTAGTTTGGAAAAGAGAAGACTGAGAGGGGACATGACAGCAGTTTTCAGGTATCTAAAAGGGTGTCATCAGGAGGAGGGAGAAAACTTGTTCACCTTAACCTCTAAGGATAGAACAAGAAGCAATGGGCTTAAACTGCAGCAAGGGAGGTTTATGTTGGACATTAGGAAAAAGTTCCTAACTGTCAGGGTGGTTAAACACTGGCATAAATTGCCTAGGGAGGTTGTGGAATCTCCATCTCTGGAGATATTTAAGAGTAGGTTAGACAAATGTCTATCCGGGATGGTCTAGACAGTATTTGGTCCTGCTATGAGGACAGGGATTGGACTTGATGACCTCTCGAGGTCCCTTCCAGTCTTAGAGTCTAGAGTCTATGAATAGTATTGATTGATCAATTTTAAAAATATTTTGTATTGTGTGTTTTCTGGTCAGATAGCACTAGTACCTACAATAATCAAGGTATTATTGGCATACATCTATTTTAAAATTAATATGTGGTTTAGGCTGCCCAAACTGCAAATAATACATAGTTGATCTGAAAAGCCTTCTATTGTTCTTGTAGCTAGGCCAATTAGTTAGTTTTAATGGAAATGGTAGAATAAGTATCACTGTTGTATTTTACTGGAAGCAATTTTCAACATGACATATTTAAATCAAGTATCCGATGATGACATTTTGGAAAATAATTTAGTTACATGGGATGATTTAAGACAGGCATGTTGATAGCATAATCAATTAACATTTATATATTTTAATGGTACTTTCAAATACATAAATATAAAAGTTTTGCCTTTATTGATCTTTGAAATCCTGAAAATTATTCATCTAAATTCTTGATTCTCTTTTGACCGCTTCTGTAATTTTAAAGATAACTTTAGTCAGCTGGAAAGTGTCTGTTAAAAGAGAATAGCTCAACTGAAACAAATTCCTCTTGCTTTTGTCTCCAAGTGAACTGCACTGTGAAAGAACATGAAATGTGCATGCCCTGCCTGAGAGATTTGCGGCAGAAGATAAGGTGCAATCTGGCAGGTAACTAACAACTTCTTCATAGTATAGCAAATATTCCGAATGGGAAAAGGCTGTTCGTTGAGAAACAACAAGTAAAACAAGTCTTCAGGTTAAAAAAAAAGTATATTAATTTTTCATGTGAATTGTCCTCATAACCTCCTTAAGAGCTGCTATTAGAAGGTGAATTTTGCTGCATGAAGAAACTAATGGTTATTCAGGTGTATGAAATGATATTCCGTGGCAGTATGTGTGAGAAAAGAAAAAACACCTCTCACTTTAATCGGTGATGATATTAATTAAATTTCTGGTATTAAGAGTAATTCAATATAGTAAGGGAAATTTTCTTATAATTTACAATCTAATGTTTATGCTGATTTGTGCTTGAAAACAAAGTTTATGTATGTATTTATTTTGTGCATTGAGTTTGAAAGCTTTGACCATATGCTGCATATTAAAAATCAAATTAGGGATATGTCCCTGTTTTCAGTTGTATTAAGTGTTGCCATGCATCTTATATTTATAACTGAATATCGGCAGATAATGCCAGCTTTCAGGAAAGTTCCCAATTTGCAATCAGGTTCTGAAGAAAATAAGCTAAAAATTTCTTTCTGTATTCAGTCTTTGTTTTCACTATGTTGTTTTCTTATGGACTACATTTTCAAAGACCCGATCTAATTTATGAAAAATTGCACGTCTGCATGTGTGCATATAATTACAACAGACACTTTTGGGTATAGGCCTGATCCCAGGCCCACAGAAGTCAATGGAAAGCCTCCCATTCATTTCGGTGGGCTTTGGATCAGGCCCTATCTGCATACACAAAATACTGCACATTATTATTATTATTTATATTACCATGGAGCTACATTAATATTTGCAAGTACAAATGGACATTTAAGCATTCTCACTTGCATGCACACATTTGTAGGCACAGTGACTAGGCAAATTAGGCCTGTAGTTTTGTGAAAGGACCAGGGCTCCTGGGGATTTGCTAACTGGACCTTTTCAATACTTCGGTGTTATATTTGTAAAAAAGTTGTATTTAAGTTCTCCAGTTGGTCCTCATAAATTAAAACTGTTGGTGTTGCATGAGCAGGAGAATAACTTGGGACCATGCTGAGTTTTACAATTTGATTAAATAAAAAAAAGTCTATTTTAAAGGAGCAAAATTTACATTTAAGAAATAATGCTCCTAAACTGTCTTTTTTTTCATCCCATTTTGACACCAAGATCTTTTTTGCCCCCCTCTCAAAATACCAGGATAAGGAAAAGACTATACAGATTGAACTGTAGGAAAAAAATGAGTGCTACTGCTGCTACCTATTTACTCTACATATTAGGTTTGGTGCACCCTGAACAGGCCCTCTGAAAACGAGTGTTCTGTGGTCCAGTATGCAAATTTGTTTTTGTGGCAAATTTTAATGCCTGGATGTAATGTGCCATAAAGTACAACCGGAAATGGTCATAGGATCAGACCCTGGTTTAATTTACATTGATGTAGATCCACTGATTTCAGTGGAGTCATTCCAGATTAACAATGCTGTAACTGAGATGCGAATCTGCACTACATGCTATTTTCTTCTTGATACACACACATCATTTCAGGTTTAATTAATTAGTGTGGCATAATGTATGAAAAGGAACATATGCCATGTCAGTGTTTTAATCCATTGACCCAAACAAGGGGTGCTGAAAAAAGACTCATTCAGAACAAGACTTCTTTATGCAATCTCATTCAAAATATGACTTTGGATTTTTTAGTTTTCCAGAAGCGATGGCTGGATGGGGAGGAGGGTAGGGAGATGAAGAAGACAAGTGACCAAAAGTCATTTTTATTTTGCCTCAGTTTAGCTATCTGTGCATATAGTTCCTAGTGGACACCTGACGACACCTCCATGAAATATCATAGTCTAAGCAGAGCAGCAGGCCAATCAATCAATATCCAAGGTGATTTACCTACACTCTCATCCCTACAGGTGTTTCTCCAGAATAGGAATGAGGTATGTTGGCCAGCCAAACCTATTGCTTATGTTGTACATGTTCTATGGCTAGAGGATTTCAGTTTGCTGTGCTGTTAATTCTTTCATCCATTCAATAATATTATTTTTTAAACAGCCCTTTTATTTAGATGTTGACTTAATTTAAGCATTTAGCTAAGTTGCAGACAAAAATAAATTACAAAAGAACAAGTTGGCTTATAAAAGAACATATAAATCATCCTCTAGTTAGTTTAGATTAGAAAATCTCCAGTAACTGAATTAGAGAGCATACGAAAAATTCTGCTGCTGTTACTGTTCCGTCCAGAGTCACCAGAGAACTGCCAGTGAAACACCTCCTGAAGAATAGTATGGGATCAGTGCAGAATGCTAACAGGAGAATACCAATGATATTAAACACCACGACGAGCCAACAGTCCATCCCTCATCCTCTACTTACTGAATGAACTGTGAAAAGCTATTGTACAGCTTACAAGAACTGAAAAGAGGAGCCGCTTTCATTCAATTTTTCCTTCTTCTTTTCTAATGCACTGTAAATCTGACTACTGAACAATCAAATCAGTAGAACATGCTACAGGAACCAGTATGAAATTCTTTTATTGCACTGATGCGAACAAAGCATTAGTTTGTTTTTCTCAGCAGATTGTTTGTTTATTTTTGGAGAACAATTCATTTTAATTATGGGTGCACTATAGTAGTGACTAAAGGAATGGAGAAAGTATAATGAAGTACTATAAACAAAGTCATGAGTAGGGCTGGTTGAAAATTTTCCATCAAACTGTTTTCACTAGAAAATTGGGTTTTCAACCAAATGCATTTTTTCACTAAACATATCTGCTTTCCATGGAAAATTTCAAGATATCGAAAAACAAGATGCTTGAAAATTGAAATATTTGAATTCAGATACCTTGGCATGATACCTAATGAGAATTGTAGGTCGGTTTCATCACATCCCCATTTTCCTTGATGAGCAGGGCCCCCCAACCAGTCTGCATCTCCCACAATGCACTATAGCAAGGGACTCCTGTGATGCAACTTCCTCCTCCTCTCACTATGAGGGGAGACCATGGTCATCAACACTCATCCAGCATTTTCTAACTGAAATATTTTGTTTTTTGCCAAAATATTTCAGTTTCTGATATTTTGTCAAAAACTTACAATTTTCCGTGGGGATAAAAGGCCATTTTCTGACCAGCTCTAATATTACATTTATTTTTGTCAGACACCTCTAAATAGTACTCCTCTTTCCCTTCCTAGCCATCAAGAAAGTAAATAATAAAGTAAATAAAAAATAGAGTTGTATAATCCAATCTCACATGTCCGTCAAGAATGACATTTCTGTCCTTACTGGCATTTAGTAAATACTGAATGCAGGTCAACATAAATTATCTTATTGTAATTATTATTGTTTTGTGACAAGAGACACAGAAGAAGTAATTCAATATAAATAGGTCTGGATGAAAATATGTCTGCTTTTTGATGAAAAATTAGGTTTCTGACTAAACTATTTTTGGGTGAAGTGTCTATTTCTTGCAGAAAATTTCACATTTGCTTAAAAAAATAAAGTGGGCAAAAAAATTGTTTTTTGACCAAAAGAATTTTCTCCAGAGGAAAAAAACATTTTCAAAACAGCTTTAAATATAAACTCTTGTAAATAAAAATGAACAGCCACTTTACAGCTTACGAGGACAGAAGAATCTTTCTTTCTTTCTTTCTTTCTTTTCTTTCCCACTGCAAATTGCACTACTGGAAACGTAATTAGTTTATTAGATTAACTTCAACTTAGATTAACTGGATTATTTTACATTTAAAGCAGTAGAACATGTCTCATACCTTAATTAATTCCAGTGCTAGAACAGAATTGCCACAGATCTACAGTCTTTCATATCTTACAGAAAGTCTGCTCTTCCTCACCAAGAAAGTCTTTGTGTCTGCTGATGAACTTGGAAAAATATCAAGATATGCATATAAAATACTTAAATAACTGCAGGACCTTACTTCTGTAACATTTTTTATTCCTGCTCCCTCCATATTGTTCAGTATTCTCGCTTGTGTTGTCTCTGCAGTTTAGACCCTGATCCTGCAATAAGTTCAGTACAGGTAGGTCCATGTGTGCCTATACAGAGTCCCGTTAAAGTCAAGGAGTCTCTTTGGAGGACTGAAGATGATGGAAAGCCTCCCATTGACTTCAGGTCAGGCTGGGGCCAATCAGATTAGGCAAGCAGTATGTGATGTATGAATTCATGATAAGCACATATTTTAATACCTGGAGTATGAATATAAACATCCATATAACCATTTGGTGTGCAAGTTACATCAGTCCTTTTGCTTTGTTGTCTAGTGCTTTGTGTTGGGCTGATTATGTCTCTCATTTATAAGTCTTTATTTTACTCTTACTATGTTTTGAAGTTGAGTGCTATTTACACATAGAAGTAAAAGCCCAAGTAGTGCCCTGAACATGTGAATAAGGGTTGCAGGATTAGTCCTATACTTTCCACTGCAAAAGAAATATACAAGCAAACCCAATCGTACAGAAAGACTTTGAATAACAATGCTAGGGATCGTGCTTTCAATTTTTAAATAGTCTGGGATTTTTTCTGTGATATATCTATTCTTTTTTATGTTAGCGATAACCTACATATATCGATTTGCCTCTCTGGTGACCTGGTAAAGTTTGAGTATATGTTGGTTGTATCTCTATTGAAATGCTGCTGATAGTTCATCCAAGTTGTTTTTGCTATACTAATTTATCCCTCCACAAATTATCCCTTGATAGGGGGAAGAGAAAAAAAAACAGTGAGTGAGGAATATTTTCCACTGGTTTTGCCAAACCTGTTAGGGAAAGTTCCATTTATTCTTTCAAAGCTAATGTTTACCTTTTCTAATACTCCTGACTCTTTTCCTTTGAAGCTCTAATATTTTAAAAGTTTTACTTATTGCTTTAAAAGTCTTACTATGCCTGTGTGTATTATGTATTCATCACTTGCTCTGAATTCTAGGTTAAATAAGAAAACATGAGAAATCATTTGAAAACATAATGATAAGAATGAAATTCTTGCCAATCTCTTTTAGCATGTGCCTGCCCTATGCACTCTACCTACCATCTATAGGATATCTATGGAAAAAATACATGGTAGTATATTGCTATTTTTTAATTGTGACCTTTGCTTCATGAACAAAGTTTTTACTCTCTTCAGTAACTATATTCTCCTAATTCTAGTTTTAAAATTATTAAAGGAAAATGAAGTGCAGTGTTTGAGATTTTTGCATAGTCAGTGTTACTTTTGCAGGTCATTAGCACATACTGGAAACTATTTTGGATCGAAAAAATAAACAAAATCCAAGTTATTTAATTTCAAATTGGTTATTGTGCACACAATCTCTCATTCTCAATATAATATTCACATGCATTTTTGCTACATTCAGGAGGAAAGCATATCTCTCCCTCTGCAAAAGAAAGATCCTATTGCAAAGTAATCTACATGGGAAATATTTTTAAAAGAGAATGAAAACAGAATTGACCTCTAAAGACCCACTATGGTCTAATGAGTAAAAAATTTCTGTATAAAAATAAAATCCTATTTTTATACCTGTATTTACCTCAAACTGCTCTGTGCAATCTCTCTGTACAACTATACTGTTTGATAGACACAATAAATGTAGATGTATAGCCTGTTATACTTCCAATACTTCTTATAAACTACGATAAAAATATACATTGAAAAGAAAAAATTAAACATGAAATTTATATATGAGAATCCCTTAGTATTATAAACCTTGTAACAAGTAAAGGTTGGAAATTCAGAGTTAAGTCTCAAACTGTTCCATAACTCTTCCTATTTGGATACAGTAGAGTACAATGAAATTTCTGCAGTGCCCTTTGTGCTAATAGTCCCAGAGCACTTTACAATGGATAAAGTTAAAATTAGCAACATAGCACTCAATTTCCTAAAGACATTATTTTAGAAAAACTAAGTAAAATCAATGCCTTAAATGTTTGAATTTAAAATCCTAATGACTGGAACTCTCTTTATTTCAACTGGCAATATGTTCTAAATCTAGTGAAGAAAATGGCTGAAGGCTTTATAGATTTATATCATCAGAAAAATGGTAGTTTTATCATCTACCAACTTCAGGGTGCATACTGATACTAACAGTAGACGTGTTAAGTAGGGAAAGCTATGCAATGGCCTGTATGTCAAATAATAAAGTAAGACTGTTTGCATTTCTATAACACATTCCATATAAGGATCTCAAAGTGCTCACTGTATTAGTTCTGAGGGAACAAAATGAAGTATTTACTAATTTGCAGTAATGTGCTGAGAAGAGAAATTTTGTGTACGTACTCAGTGCAGCCTTTTGCTAAACCATCTGCCAATTAGACATGGTAAGGAATGGCTTGTACAGCAGGGCTGTGCGCTAGCTAGGCTTGCTATAAGCGCTTATGATGCCCTCCTTCCCCTATCTTGCCTGTGGGGTCCAGTCTGGTAGTCTTTCTTAGAGGCTGCCTTAGACCATGTCTATTGGATCAGATTCCACACAGAACACAGCCAGAGAAGGAAGAAGTGGTGCCCCCTTTGTAACTTTTAGCCCAGCGGGTACAGCCATCATCACCTATCCCTGAAGATGAGGATGATGTCTGCCAGGAGGAAAAAAGTCATTGATGAGACTTAAGATGGCTGAGGAGTCCAGTCCATGCTCTGGGTTTTTCCACACATATATTAGGCGGTTGCTTGGAGAGAGCACAACTGATGGATGCTGTACACCAGTGGTTCTCAAACTAGGGCCGCCGCTTGTTCAAGGAAAGCCCCTGGTGGACTGGGCTGGTTTGTTTACCTGCTGCATCCTCAAGTTTGGCCAATCGTGGCTCCCACTGGCCGCGGTTGACCACTCCAGGTCAATGGGGGCTGCAGGAAGTGGTGTGGGCTGAGGGACAGGCTGGCCACCCTTCCTTCTTCCTCTGCATTTATCGGCCTCTTGAGGCAAGGCAATTCTCTTCAAAATGGGCTGATGCTTGATGTATGATGCAACACCATTGCAGTCTATAGCCAGCCAACTCTTCCCAATTCGTGGGGTCAATGCCTCACTTTTTAAGATGTACTTTCAGGATGTCCTTGTAGCATGTCTTCTGTCCCCCATGAGTCCTTTTACCATGACTAAGTTGAGAAAAGAGGAATCACTTTGGAAAACAAGCGTAAATCATCCACAAACAATGGCCAGCCAGTGAAGCTGATGAGTCGAAGATTATGAAACAACACTGGTGATGTTAGCTGCAGAGAGAATGTTGGCCTTGGTGTGATGGTCTTCCCATCTGATATGGAGAATCTTCCTAAGGTAGCGCTGTTGATATCACTCCGGACACTTAAGGTGGCTTTGGTACGTCACCCATGTCTCACACCATAGAGAAGTGTGGGGATGACTACTGCATTGTAGACCACGATCTTAGTTTCCATCTGCAGATCTCTGTCAATAAAGACACGATGGAGCAACTTTCCGAAGAATGCACTGGCACAGTGGATCTTATGTTCATTCTCCACATCAAGATTGGCTGTCTGGAAGAGGTGGCTACCAAGGTAAGGGAAATACTCAACTTTTTCCAGGAGTTCACCACTGATGACAATTTGTGGGAGAAGGGGGGCAACTTGTGCTGGGGCAGGCTGGTGAAGCATCTTAGTCTTTCCAGTGTTGAGGGAAAGTCCTAGATTATGGTAGGCACCTTCTAGTATGGATTGCAAGTCAGCCTTGGTGTGTGCGAGGATAGCACAGTCATCAGCATACTGAAGGTTGGTAATAACAGTCCTGGTGACCTTAGTTTTAAAATGAAGACACCACGGGTTGAAGAGCTGGCCATCCATGTAATACTCAATCCCAATTCCAGAAGAAAGGTGGTCATGAATAAGAATCAAGATCATGGCAGAGTAGATGGGGAAAAAAAGGGTTGAGGCAATAACACAGACTGATTTAATACCAGTATAGAAGGTTAGCGGGTCCATCTCCAACCCATTACAAAAGATGGTGGTGGTCATCCCATCATGAAGTAGCCTGAGAATGCAAATGAACATCAATGGACAACCAAACCTAGACAGCACCTTCCATAATGCTTCATGACTGATGGAATCAAAGGCCTTAGTTAGGTCAATAAATACCATAAACAATGGCTGGTGTGTTCTCTACACTTCTTTTGGATCTGTTGTACAACAAAAGTCTTGTCAGTGGTGCCCCAAGATGGACTCTGAAACCACATTGAGATTCCAGAAGGACGTCTTTGGCAAGAGGGAAGAGATGCTTCAAAAGGATGTGAGCAAAGATCTTCCTGGCAATGGAGAGGAGGGCAATACTTTGGTGTTCTCTTTCTTAAAAATGATCACAAATATTGGCATTCTTTAGGTTGGATGGTTAGAGCACTCAGATATGGAATAGGGATTGGAACCTACATCTCCCACCTCTCAGAAGAGTGCCTTGACCACTGGGCTTTGGAACAGTCAGGGGTAGGGTTCTTTCAATCTATTCTGTTAAAGATGTTCCACTTTGTATAAAAAATTAAATAGTTTTTAGCCCAGAGAAAATATTAGAATGACTAAATTATGAAGAGTTAGAATGACAGAGAAAGAGTGTCCAGTAGTTAAGACATTCTCTTTGGATGTGGGATACCCAAGTTCAAATTCTTGTTCCACTATTTAGAAAGTGAAATCGACAAGAATTGACAGGTGTGCAGCTGGGCAAGTTGAAAACATTTCATTTTGGTTTTCCTAAAACAGATTTTCTGGAAATACTGTCTCACAAAAGAGTTTGCTTTTCTGCTTTTCAGCAATTGGAATGATTTTCTTTTTTTTTTTTTAAGTGAAATTTTTCATGCTAAAGGATTTCTATTTTCTGGTCAGCTTTATTAAGGACTATTGAAGCATTTTACAGTGGATACTGAAGGAAATATCTGTCCTCTGATAGCCAAGCTTCCATCTCCAAGATATTTTAAATATTTTTATATTGAGTTAGATAAAACAAAAGTTAGCGTATAAGTTTCTGCTACATCTAGCAGAAGCAAACATATCAGTTTAACAAGGAAATAAACATGGATTTTCAAAAATATTGAATTCAGCCAGGAATTCCAAGGCTTGTTTTAAGTTTTTGGGCTTTTTCTTATTCTGTACACCAGTACTATGTTGACTTTACATTGCAAGCCCTATGTAACCCATTCTGCATGATGAATGTTTTAGATGATTGTCAGTGTCAGGTTATGCAGTTTGGGGCACGTGAGGAGAGGATATTTAGAACTTTCTGCATGATGCTGACTACTCATAGAAACACGGAATTCAGAAATGAAAAAATACTAATAGGACACCCTGTTCAGAAACCTTGCTAAATGAAGAATTGTTCCTTGTAGTTCTGATCCGATGTCCATTGAAGTGAATGGGAGTCAAATCAGACCCTATATTGTAATATTTTATACAGTCTAATTTTAAATGTGTCCCAGGAAATGGCTTATAGCTTATCTATTTTGTTGTTAGGAAGATTTTTTCTGATAGGTAAGCTATTCTACCTTTCTTTCTTAGACCTAAGGCTTTCTCTAAATAATTCCCTCTCATTTTTGGTGTTTATTTGTAGATTGTTATCCTGTCCCTCGTTAGTTGTCCCTTCTGGAAATTGCTCATACAACAGTCATCATGGGGAACATTTGTAGCTTGCCCCTCCACTTAGAATAGGCAATAGTATGCTATTCCCAGCTGTTGTGCAGACTGATAATGGGCTTGCACACAGGGCCAGCTCCAGGCACCAGAAAAAGAAGAAGGTGCTTGGGGCGGCCAATGGGAAGGGGTGGCATGTCTGGGTCTTTGGTGACAATTTGGCGGCGGGTCCCTCGGTCCCTCTCGGAGGGAAGGACCAGCTGCCGAATTGCTGCCGATCGTGGCTTTTTTTTTTTCCTTCGCATCAAAAAAGCCTGAGCCGGCCCTGCTTGCGCAAATAATGATCTTGATTCAGGAGACTACTTAAATTACATTAACTTCAATGGGACTTAAGCACATGCCCTGAATCAGGGCCAAAGAGGAAAACAAAAGAAAATCCCTAAAGCTAGAAATGTACTAAAAATTAAACAGTGTTGCAAATATATCTAGAGCTATCTGTGTATACTGGGGGAGAAAAATTATTTTCAAGCTTTTTAAGAGCATTGTAAAGAGTCATCATCAAACATGCATAGTCTACTGGGGACCACTGTGTCTGCCAGAGTGATCACAGTTGATGGCATGGTACCAGGCATTGTGTATTCAAGGTTTCCCAAATCTGGCTCAATCCTGTGAATTCCCAGATCGCTGAGGTGATCCTGCAGGCAGTCCCACATAGGGTCAGTGTGTACCCCCATCTGAGTGTCAATGGAGAGTTTGAGAGCCCAGTGTGCTGGGGTGGTTTTGTCCCTCTTGGCGATATGGCCAAAAAGTATGCAAAGCCACTTTTGAATATAATATATTGCAAGAAATGGAGAGTTTTACAAAATATACCCAGAAACCTATGATGCACTTCACAGTTTCCTTTTAATTGATAACATCTACTGGAAGAATAAAATAGTATATTGCTTGTAGACGTTTACTGAACTATTCTTTTGGCTATAGACAAATACAGATCAATGCCAACTGACTGAAGTGTAGTAGGCTAATTTTTTTTCATCTAGTTCTTCTATCATAAATCTCTTTAAATTTTTGACATAGTCAGTCATGTGCATCATATTATGTCAGGTTACATCACATGATTTTATGTAGCCTGCTGGTAACATCACTTTGCATTATAGATTTAAAGAAATATTACTTCTTTTCGCATATGAATAGAAGATGGTAATCACCTGACAAGATTTCTTCTGCTACCCATGAGAAGAAACAGAGTATCAGATCTAATACTTTCCACCCCCAACAAATAACTTTCTGTAAATGCTTGTGCATGACAGAATTCTAGCAGATAGTGGGTATTTCACAGCTGGTGAATCTCTTATTGCTTAACTTTGATGTCTGCATCTTATCACTGTGCAAATTATTTAGCAACTGCCATATTATTTATAGGTATGAATTGCACAAATTAATCTAATACATAATTCATTTTTTTTGCTGTGAATTAACAGGCTGCCACAGTTAAAAATCTATTTGTGAAGCCGGTATCAATTGTTATGGTGTCTTGTACTTAATTTCCTCAAGCCAATTCATTTTGAAAACTGTAAGTTACAATGAAAAGAGTGTGGGTTTTTCTTTTTATAAGTTTACACACACAGTCTACAGGAACCTTTCAGGTTGCAAAAAATACCGTCATGCCCTTTAATGAGAATTCTGTCATGTAGAGGCATTTATAGGAAGTAATTTGATGGGGGGAAAACATTGGCTCTCATCCTAACAGTATGGCAGTCTGTCACTACTATGCCACAGGTTTGTAAACAAAAAAACTAGCTTAGGTGAATAATGATCCATTTTTATAACTTGAACAAAAAAAAATTGCTTTTTTTCCCCATCCATAGTAAGACATAAGAATGTCATTGCGGACCTAACAGAAAGACAGTCGCAAGTTTGTTTGCTAGTAGACTCCTAGGGAGCTGAACACAAAAATCCAATAAATAATTAGCTCTCCTGTGACAGGCTTCTGAATTACTGTGATACATTAATTGGACAAAATTAGCATGAATTAAGGCAAATAAGTATAACATGTAATTTATTACTTACTAAGCATGGTGCTGCAGTGGAAGCCTCAGATTTCCCTTAAGATTGCTTTAACTGCTATAATGCATTCCTTAATTTACTCTGTGGAAAATCAATTTTTTCAGAGTTCATTAAGCACCAATATGTTACAATGCAACTCCCTAGAGCATAGAGCCACAATACATTATGCAAATTAATGGCAGCATGGTACCAATATGTAAATAGCAATAATACTATTGTCAGTTGCCTATTGATAACTATACTGGAAGCATAATAACTGAGACTTCTTAAAATCTGTTGGTTTGTTTCTGATATTAATCTGTACTCCTATCAAATGTCATTTCTTAGGAGACTTGTGGTTCTGGAAAGAGAGAGCCTTTCTTAACGGGCCATTAATGTGAATGGTCTGAAGTTTCTGTTTGCAAAGAAATGGCATTTAGGACTTTCCTGCACATCTATGAGCATCAACCTTTTCAGAATGAAAACTAAATAATTCAGTGTACATGCATAGTTGGACTTGGCTGTCTATGGATTATGGAGATATAGGTTAGTATATGGACATGAAAAGCATTCATAGTTTATAAGGCCTTATGCGGAAGTCGAATAACTGTTATTTTGCATACAAAAAGGTAAAATAATAAGATAAATGGCATGACTTCGAACCAATCAAATGTGAGTCACAAGAAACTGACATTAAGAGAACAAAGTCTTCCAGGCTATTTGATATTCATCTGATCATATGATGGACTCCAAAGCTATGCCTCTGGGGCTCTTCAGGAGATTGTCACCAGTGGAAGGGTAATTTCAACGTCATTCTATGTCATAGAAATGAGGAGGAAGATGGTGGTGGTGAAACAAGATACTTGTGGAAAGGTGAATGGCCACAAGTCACCCTTCTTCTTTTCTTTCTTGTATCAATTTATTTTGAACAGTTTGCATTTTGATTAAAAATGAAGATCAAAATTAGTCAGTTTAAAGACCATATGGTATCATTCCATGGGTCTGCAATATAGCCCTTAGAAAGCAGAGAACTATATTGAATTGAAAATATAAATGTCTGAATAGTTGGTTTAAGTCCATAATTAGACCCTGGTCCTGTGAGTTACTGTGCTTAGGAAAACCCTTGTGCCTACACAGATCCCCATTATAGTTAATGGGTCAGAGATCTAGCAGCATGCAGTGATCTGCAGAATTGGAGCCTTTGGGATTTTTTTTTTAAACATGGATGCTGTACTGCTTAATTTTATTATAGTCAGGGCTATAGACTGGCAGGGCCAAGCAACTTGTGCAATCTCTTTTCAGCTGCAGAGGAAACAGCAGGTGAGCAACTGGCTAGCCCTACAGCTGATTGCAGCAACTGGTCCACCAAAGAATATCCTGTTACCTATTGGCTTGGTATGGGCATGATCAGAGTTACATATAGAGTTATGCAGAATTCTTCCATCAACCTAGCTCCGTCTACTCTGGGAGTTAGGTCTTCTTACCTATACCACTCAGGGCATATCCCTGAGCTATGTAGCTGGGTCTACCTAACTCTTTAGTGTAGATCAGGCCTCAGAGTGTCTGAGCTAAGTACAAGTTGGGATAGACAGTTAAGCATAAGGGATAGCATATTGCAGGAGGTCATTTGAAATGAACTCACACAGAAAAATGATAAAAGACAAAAACACCATACCACCCATGGACAAACACTTTTCACAAAGTGAGCGCTCCATATCTGATCTTTCATTACTCATCCTCAAAGGAAACCTGCACACCTTCAAAAGGTGAGCCTGGGAACTTAAATTCATAACTCTGCTAACCACTGAAAACCATGGAGTTACCAGGGACACTGGTTTCATGGCTCATTAGAACAAACGGTAACAAACACCTGCTTGCTGGCCCCTTAACCCTGATGCTAATCCTGCTTACCCTTTTGCATAACAATCTCACTCTTATTGCCCACTCTATTTCAAATGATCTCCTACAACATGTGATATCCCTTATGCTTAATTATCTCTCCCAACTTATATTTAGCTCAGACACTCTTATTTCTTTCCCCAGACCTGAAGAAGAACTTTGTGTAGTTTGAAAGCTTTTACTTTCCACCAAAACAAGTTGGTCCAAAGATATTACCTGGCCTACCTTGTCTCTCTCAAGTTCTGGGATCAATAAAAATACAGCTACAACAACACTTCCAAGGGGAACAAAAAGTTTGTTAGTTCTGGACAGGCTTCTCAACATCAAATGGTGAAAAAACCTGAGGGGTGTGTGTGTGTGTGTGCGCGCGCAAAAAACCTGCAGTAAAATCTTTAGTTAAAAAATGCAATGGGTAGTGGTTGGATTTTCACTTGTTAGAAAACAAAACTGGTAAATAAAAAGGAATGAAATTTTTAAAATGAAAAATCTCTTGTGGCAAAGACAGTGCTTGTTTGAGATTAGTATGAAATATGGCGTTGGCTTTCATGTTTCTGGAGCTCTGAGCGAAACCAGATTATAGTGCCCTATATGGGTCAGAGATGGAAGAGTTTAAATCTCAGAGTGCATCTTTCACTTATATGACTCATACAACCACTTGCTTAAAGTCTCCCTGAGG
This sequence comes from Gopherus flavomarginatus, assembly GCF_025201925.1. Classification (NCBI taxonomy): domain Eukaryota; kingdom Metazoa; phylum Chordata; order Testudines; family Testudinidae; genus Gopherus; species Gopherus flavomarginatus. The sequence continues at coordinate 51,447,755 of NC_066617.1, read as the reverse complement.
CCAGCCCTGATTCAATACAGTATATTGTGGAGTATAGCAGTAACATTTGTGACATTTTATGATTGGCTCTGGAAGTTCATGGACTTAACACATTGCAGAGATGCAGCAGTAATTTAGAAAATAATGTATGTCAAAGATTTTTACTGCTGCATTTAGTCTGTGTAAAGCTGTGTAAAGCTTCCATGTTTTACCTGTGGCAATATTACTGGTTTTAAAATTTATTCTTTAGGCAAAGTAATATGTATTTCTCATTTTATTCTACTGTTTACCTGTGCACTCTTGTACAGTAGTTAGTTAAGAAATTTGTACAGCATTCCTCTTGATTTTTTTTGTCTTTAAAAATAATAATATGAAGGAATTCATAGGTAACATTCTACAGTTAACTGTGGTATAAAGAGTGAGGAAAATTTTATGGGCTTAATTTATAATCATATATTGCTAATCATTTAGAATGCAATAGAAGATTATTTATTAGCAAGATTTGTCCAAAATACCATGTTTAACTACTGCATTTACATGTAAAAATGGAGAACCAATGTTAATAACTTATATCTTTATTCTAGTTATGTGATGGTAAAATAATGTTTAACTCACTCTAAACTACAATGAACTAATTAAGTTGTCTTTTTATTTATTATTTCACAATGTTTAAAATAATTATTATATTTTCAAACTATATTTTCATGTTAATTGCCACAATTCTTAGAGGAATCTAAAATAACAGTGAAATTTATTTTGCTCATTAAGATGTTAGTGCTCATGATGACATAAACCAGAAATACATTGAAATATGTTGTTCTGGATAAATTTAGAATAATATACAACACTTTCTGTAATTGTGCATAATGTTGACGGCCTCAAGATCCCACAATAGAGCAATTGCATTAACTAGCAATGTAATGGTCAATAAGCATCTCTAATCACTTATAATGAAACAAAACAATGCTGGCAATTTAAAATATTATTTCAAAGTATTAAACACCAGAAGGATTTCTGACACTAGAGACCATGATATTCCCTTCCATAAAACAACTACGTAAACAACCCTGTATTTCATTGCTTTGGTGGTGGGGGGGGGGAGTCTAACTTTTACTTTGATGATAGAGTATACTCAGGCATGCAGATACTTTCAAAGCTAACCCGCAAACTGCTAAATAATTGCTTCTGGTGACGAATTCTTCCCTCAGTTACACCCATAATTGGTTTACACTAATGTAACAGAAAGCAGAATTAGACCACTCTATCAGTGTCCTAGTTGAGTTGGCTGTTACAGCTGTGTTCTACTACAGAAGAAATAAAAGTTCATAAAAATACTCTTAATGCCAGATTTGGTCCAGCACTTAAATGTGTGTTTGAGTTCTATTGAAGTCAATGGGAGCATGTGCTTAAGTGCTTTGCTGAACTGGAGCTTAAGACTCAGTTGAAAGTCAATGGAGATTTGAATAAATATAGAACTAACACACTGTCAACTGGGCATAACCTCCATATCACATCATGAATGACTGTGGTATCACTCCTCATGGAAAAATGATGCTAAGAACATGGGGGCTAGAAAGGAAAAGATAATAAAGAGTCCAAAAACCCTGGGTAAATGGTACATACATGAATGCATATACACTAGCTTAATATTGCCTAAGCTATTGCCATAACAGTGAACCCAATGCCCATGGATTTCAGTGAGGAGTTATATTAAGACTCTAGAAAGACATGAGAGTCCTTCTGGTTAATATCAAAATACTTACTTTCATGTATTACTCATTTGCCAGGAGTCTTTTTTTCTACTTGAGTGTAGGTATTTAATAAATGACTACAGTTATAGGAGTTTCAACAGAAGCATGCCAGAATTTTATTGAGTGAGCAACTTCATGTGGAAATCAAATGGAAAACATGGGCTGAAACAACCCTTTTGTCTATAGAAGGTCTGATTCTCTGCAAATTTATACAGGTCATTATTTTGCTTCTTTCTTTTAGCATTGAGAAAATGGTGACCAATAAATTAACTTATGTTCTAAGCACACACACTTCTTTCTGCCTTCCCTCATATTCTCTCCAAATGTAGATATTTCTTTTTGGTCTCTGTTGCCACTAAAAGTGCTGTAAGTTTTTGGCCTGCACATCCCTAAAGCAGTTCCATTCATTGACCCAGTTTTTTTAAATGATGTATTAATACTGTATTTATATTAAAAGAGAAATGTTGTTGTGACACTGCACCCTATATTCTTCATAGAGATATTATTATGATATGATTGACATAATTATGATATATTTTATGCAAGATAGGTCATGTAAGATATCACTGAAAAGGTTGTGATGTGTTGAATATGATTATCCTATTTGTATGCATGTATCATTTTTGTATCTGAAGTTAGGAAATATTGACTATGTATCTGTATTGCAAATGTGTTTACATCTTGGGGACACCCACCAGGCAAAAGGCTCTCAGTCTAGATGGCTGGCTGGGAAAGTTTCATTTAAGTTAAAGGGTCATTAGGAAAACAATAGGTCTTAGGAGAAGCTTATCTCCCACCTGGAGAGCCTTCCTGAGAATGCTACAAACAGCCTCCAAGTAATGACTGTTGTGACGCAACAGGGACATGTGACCAGGTCACCTGATGCTGGACTCTGTCTTGGGATATCAGTATTTTCCCACTGACTGGTGTGGGAACCAAGCTTTGAAACAAAGGTTTTCCGCCATATACAGAAGCTATATAAGGCAGGGGAGTGACATCATCGTGGTTCTTCACTGATTCCCCGCCTAAGGAAACTCCTGGAAACACCTAAGGAACAAAGACTGAACTGGGGAAGTGCTGGGCTCAGGCTAAAGGGATTTTTAGCCTGTGAATGGAATACCTGGGGATTCCAAGCTGAAAGCAATGCCCCTTAAGAATCTGCAGCCTGCTTGTTTCATCACTTTGGGTGCTTATCTGCTATTTATATCCAATCTCTTTAATCTATTAAGTTTATTTTGTGTTTTTGTTTGTTTACTAGGTAATCTGCTTTGATCCGTTTGCTATTCCATATAATCATTTAAAATCTATCTTTTGTAGTTAATAAATTTGTTTTTACTTTGTCTAAAACCATTGTGGGGGAGTCAGAACTCGGGGCAGAAAACTTTGTGTGTTCCTATCCACATTGAGGGAAGGGGTGAATTTTATGAGCTTATACTGTACAGTTCCATGTGCAGCACAACACGGTATAATTTTGGGTTTGCACTCCAGAGGGGGTGCATACCTGAGTGGCTGGGAAGTTCCTAACTGGAGGCTTCCCATGCAGGGACTGGTCACAGTGTCTGCATATAACAGGTGTGTCCCTACCTGTATGTGAGCTGGAGCCTGGAGAGGGCTTGGCTGCCTGTCACAGCAGTACAGTGTAAAGGAAGCCCAGGCTGGTGGGTTAGGGAGCTCAGTGGTATCTCAGTTCCAGCTGGCACCCCTGGGGGAACCCATCACAATTGTCTTCTCCTCCTCCTCCTCTCCCCTTTCTGGCAAACACAGAACCAACTAGACGTGAGCTAAACAGTGGGAGAAGTTGATTACCCAAATATGTGGCAGAGGTAATTATCTGTCTCTCCACAGTTAAGAACTGTTAGTTGTATTTACTTTTCCAAAGAGAAATGGAGTCCATAAGAACACAAGAGTCACAGAAGATTCTCCAAGTAAGCAAAGTTACTACCTTTATTACCTGGGGTACATCTATACTACTCGCCAGATTGGCGGGTAGTGTTCCATGTATTAGGGATCAATTTATCGCGTCTCGTCTGGACACGATAAATCGATCCCCAAATCGACGCCTGTACTCCACCTCGGCAGGAGGAGTAAGTGTAGTCTACGAGGGAGCTGTGGCAGTTGACTCAGTGCTGTGAGGACAGCCAGGTAAGTTGTACTAAGATACTTCAACTTCAGCTACATGAATACCACTGATCACACTGATCATGAAGTTCGCCTTCGTCTTTGTGTGTAGAAATTGTTTTTTTTTCTTTAAGAACTCCATCTGAGCATATTCCCATAGAGCTGGTTAGTTGAGATGAAAAGATCCTGGAGTTTTTTTTTGTGGGAGAGTTCCCATTTATCTATGGTGCTTTTAGAATGATAATCTTCTTACTTTTCATGTTTTGTTTCAGAAAAGCTGCAATATCTGTCTGTCATTGCCTTTTGGAAGAACATGCCCAATCACATGAGCTAAATGAAAAGACCTTCTACCTAGTTTTTCTTGTATCACTCTGGTGGCTGCTGGGCTTCACTGGGAGCCAGGGCAGAAACTGTTGCTATGCCAGAACCAATTCAGGTGGGCCTGCAGTGAAGGCCATGAAAGTTATTGTTTGGGAAAGTGCTTGCAGGGGAAAGGGGACAGCAAAGAGACCTTAAGGGGTTGCCCCAGTCTGAGAAGAAACCAAGGGGTCTTATCGTCTAACCAGAATCCAGGGTTACTGTCTTCTTGGTAAATCAACTCCCACCTTCTGGGGGCTTGTGCAGCTTGGAATAATCCAAAGTTAGAATTGCTCTGCCTCTTGTTGCCTGAGCTGGACTGTTTTACTGGGCCAACAGAGTGTTGTCCCCAGCTTCAAGATCTTCAAGCGCACCCACTCAAGCAAGTGTTTAGAATTCTGTAATTCAGTAAAGTGTACACTCAGGGGTGGGGTAATGGTGTCAGTGTAAATGCAAACTGGTTAAGTTTCATTTACTACTGTAAACTGCATTTGTTAATTGATTTAGTGATGTGTCCACTCCTGATTTATATTGGTTATGATATTTTTCAATTAATCTCCATCTATTATATCATGTTTTTTTTAAGTTATTAAGTGAAGGTGTGTTAAATCTAAGTGTCTAGTGGTTGTATATTGAATTAGACCCATTGCTTAAATTAGCTCAGGTTTATTCCTGGAGGCTCCCTAGGCCTCCAGGGGAGTGTGTATAGGGCCAGCCTGGTAGAGGCACTGCCAAGATTAATTTACTTTATATGCAAAAGGACTGTAGCAGAGGGGTGGGTAGAGGATTCCCGCCTGTCCAACCTCACAACTGGGATACTCGGGATCAACTTTACTGTCGACATCACCAGGCACCTAGGGGAGTGTTGCCTGCTCCTGAGTGACCCAAGGAAAGTGTGTGGGGTGAGGATTGCATATATTTATTCACATCTCTGCATAAAAGGCTAGCATTCTGATTTGCTAGTAATTTCCACTCACTTTGTACATGTGTAAATAACTACACAAGGTGCAAGGCAGTGGACGATCAGATCCAAAATGTATTGTAAAACAACCATCCATGTTTTATTTTGTTGTAAAAACCAAGACATGAACCTATCACTACTTTAACTGGCTGATTGTATATTATTTCCCTTTCACTTATCCACTGTCTGCTTTTAGTTAGTAAATACTGTGGGACAAGGATTGTGTCTTCAAATATTATGTGCAGCACGTGGCACTTTTTGAACACTACTGTTGTATAAATAATAGTTTAAATCCCACCTAACAAGGTTGTCAAGTTGTGGACCTCGGCTTTTGGCATCCATTCTGTTTAAGATAAATCTTTCTGAACTAAACAGGACTGTCATCACACAATCCATTTCAGTGCTCTGCAAATCCTGAATCCTTTTCTTTGCATCCATTGCTTGGTCTCCAGTATCAAACTTCTCCTTTCTTTACTTTCACTTTGCCACCAAAGGAGTCTTTATGTTGCTTCCTTTTGAATTTATTTTCCCAAGACCCTAGAGTGATTGGTAATTTTATCAAATCTATCTTCATGGGTGTTTGCTCTCACATGAATTATAATCAACAGGGAACCTCAGTTTTATGGCGGCTATCCAGCACCTGCTTGTCACTGCATTGGTTTTCTTTCCCAGGAAGTAGCATACCCGAACAGCTACAGACCAGTAATACTTTCCTCTTCCTTTTTACTGTTAGTGTGTTACAGTTTTCTTTCAACAGCTGACTGAAAATGCCCACAAAAAATCTGGAAGTAATTGCTAAATAATAGATATTGAACCAAGCAGCAGTACAGTACCTTCCACATGTAGCACCACTTAAAGTGAATAACCATATGACTTCACACTCCTGCAAAGAATGGTGCACTGATTCAGAAAAGAAAGTGAACCTTCTGCCAACTCAACCATGTCTAGAACTGAACTAAAAACAAGTGTTTTGCAGATTTGGTTGGTGGTTCTTAGCAGAAAAAACTTGAAGGGAGGATCCTTGAGAGCTATTTTATTTTCTTTCCTTGCCTTTTACACATGCTCCTTTAAACGGTCCTGTTATATGGTAGCTGTGATACTGAATGCTTCCAGTCCCAGTCAATCACCCCAGGATGCAAACATTCAATGCAAACTTTTTCAGTTAATTTTCAGGCTGGGTAATCAGCCAGAAGTGGGTAATACTTAGGTGGAAATGGCTAGTGGGTATTAGGATGGTAATTAGTGTCTTCTAGCATCTCAAGTCAGGGACTCAGCCATTCCATTTGTGTCGTAGAGGTCATGGCTCTTTCATCCATTCTTTTCCTTTCCTTTTAATTCTATAAATTCCATAATCCAGCAATGTATTATGCAGCACAGACCAGGAAGGTGGGTTGTAGTAAATGCTGCTTTATGGATCGAGCAGTAGGAAGTGCTATACTCTTCCCCCTGAGACTGACGGCTTTACATCAATCAGCATACTGACAATGACAGCCTTGAGTCTGCTTCTGAAGTTACCGGTAGCATAACTGTGTGGCAAATCATTATCCAGCGTTCAATTTTTTTAAAGAACATATGTAATTTGAACACTGAAGCACAATATGACCATTTTGTCTGACTCTGAGAACCTTTCTCCTTGATCACCCCTTTATGTATAACAGCGAAGAGACAGGATGTATTTTGTACTTTTTGAGTCAAGTGAATAATCTCACCTGCTATAAATAGTGCATGTGAATTTTTGTGACACAAGACCAAGCTTTGCACATAAATATAAATGGAATATGAGAAATATCAGTCTAACTTTATCTGCAAAGCAAAGTTACATCAATTGCATTCATTATCATGTAAAACCAAAATCAGCAGACAAACATATTTAAGGATATGGTATGAATTACGATGCAACCATTTTGTAAACCTTCAGTCTGCTTTTAACATGTTCTGGACATTGTGCAAGGAGGTTGAGAAATACTATGTTCTCTATTCTATCTGGAGTTTTCATACAATTCATTTAGCAGCTAATCCTGCAGTGAGCTCTGCCTGCGCAAACCCCTGTTCTTGCATGCATCTCATTGCAGAATCATATCTTATAGAGGTAAGGAGGACCAACAGCACGAGGGGCTGTGTTTACCTTCAGTATACCAGTCTGGAATAAAGTCCTGTTTCCAGTTACATCAATGGTAAAGTTCCTACTGATTGCAGTGTGGCTAGGATTTCATCCCTGCTTTTGACGTTCTGTTTCTTCATGACTATATTATGGCAATTGGTCACAGCACTTAATAGGGACAAATCTGCTCCAATCCCCCTGGTATGCAAGGGGAGTTTGCAAGCTGCATCATCTTTTAGGGTTGTGTTCAGCTAGCTCCACAGTTTAGGGTATACCTACTGGTAGTCAGTTAGCTCCGTACATGAATAGGGCTCTGGGAATGATCTCTCCTGGTCCTTGTTTGTGGTTCACAGACAAGAAAGGGTCCTGGGCTCTCTCCTCACACCATCTATGCCAGGACCAGAGACAGCCTGGCCTTTTCTATTTTAATCATTTTGATTTTAAAACATCTGTGTGTCTCTTCTAACCTTATTTTCCCATATTTTTATATTTTTATCTTCAGATTACACTGCTGTGCTCCTGAACATCTCTAGTTATGTGTGATTCTTTAGGTATCATCCTCTTTTTATAAGCAGAGATGCATGCTTAGATGTGAAGAATGAGAGAGTGATCCAAAGAACATCCATACATGAAAAACATTGTGTAACTTTTTTCATTCTTTCATTCAATTAGTTTTTCAAATGTAATTAGCATGTCTGTGGCTGATGGCCCATCTCAAAATCTACATGTCCATAGGACACATGATGTTCCCAATAATGTTCCAAATTATTTCTGTTGGATGTTTTCCTTCAACTTTTTCAATGCATTATTTCAGCATCGTAATTTCCAGTTGACAGTATCCTTTTAAAAAATAATGACCCAGATTAATCCCTCTGCTGGCACAGGTGCTGGTGTGAGGCAAGAGGGAGAGGTAGTTTGCTTTTCCTCTATTCAGAGGCTTTGGGAACCAATGTAGACTCCACTGCTGGCCAATAAAAGTGTAACTTTTATTCATTTTTTTCATTCAATTCATTCTTCAAGTGTAAAGTGATTATGGCACAATTGTTTAGAGCAATGGTTATCAAACTGTGGGTTGCGACCCCATTTTCATGGGGTCACCAGGGCTGGCGTTAGATTTGCTGGGGTCTGGGGCAGAAGCCAAAGCCTGAGCCCCACCACCCAGGGCTGAAATTAAAGCCCAAGCCCCACTTCCCAGGGTCTAAGCCAAATCCCAAGGGCTTCAGCTCTGGGTAGCGGGGCTCAGATTACAGGCTCCTCGCCTCGGGCCGAAGCCTTGATCTTTGGTCCCTCCATCTGGGACGGCAGGGCTTGGGTGGGCTGAGGCTTCGATCCCCCCTCCTGGGATCGTGTAGTAATTTTTGTGGTCAGAAGGAGGAACCTCTGGTTTAGAGCACCCAGATGTCAATCTTCTTGGGATTTTCTTGCAGTAGATTAGTGGGCTACACTCTAATTATCATAAAGATAACCTATCTCTCCATGAGTTGCCAAGCACTCCACAGGGATAGTGCAGCTACCTGCATATGGGGTCGAATGGAATTTCAGGAGTAGAAGGCAAAGTGTTTGTAGTGATGAAACTCCAGCTGGGAACTGTTCAGATCAAAGTGTGAGACCTACTTAGTTGCTAAAGTCTTCACCCGAAAATGGCTTCTTTCTCAGGCCCAGATCATGACTGAAAGGTTCAGGGGAAAAACGAAGGAATAAGAAGAGAAGAAAAAAAGTGATGTATTGAGAGGTGGAGCGTTTTGTACATCAGAAGGTACTACGTTTATATTTTTGTTCTGCCATGCCATGGTGATAAGTAGTTTAGAAATACAATGATGGAGAGAGATTCTTTCTAATGTCCCTCTTCCCAAGCATAAGGGAAGGTGCCTCCAGGAAACAGTTCCCTATACTCCTGAAAATACCTTTGAAGAGCTATGTTTCAGTGACCCTAACTCTGACTTAGGCCTTGTCTACGCTACGCGTGAAAGTCAATCTAAGCTACGCAATGTGCATTACATTACAAGCATAACTCAAGTCAACATAGCTTAAATCTACCTATTGTGAGGTACGCACTACACAGGGTAGACAGGAGACACTCTCCCATCGACTCCCCTTACTCTTCTCTTTGCAGTGAAGTACAGGAGTTGATGGGAGAGCAATCTGCTGTCAAATAAGTGGGTCTTCACTAGACCTGCTAAGTTGACCCGCTGATGCATCAATCACCACTCCCGGTAGACAAGCCCTAAAGAGGTCTGGAAATGTCTCTCTTTGCAGTTGTCTGTCAACATTGCTCCATGCCTCAACCAGAAGGGATCACTTCTTTTGAAATAAATGGTAGCTCTGCCTACCTACGGATTGCATGGTTTTGCATTCCAAGGACTCTGAACATTTGTTGTTTTAACTGTCTTTATGAGAAAAACCCCCCAAAGATCTGATTTAAAGGTAAAGTATCAGAAAGTTTCAGGTGTATATTCTAATATTTGTAAGACTGTTGATTGATAGAGAAAAGTTAGGCCTTACCTCTTTGTTTTCTCACATTAATGCCTTTTATACATAGGAAAAATTAATATGTATTGGTCCCTTTCTTTATACATTAGCATAAAGCCAACAGATTTGTTCAGAGTTTTTCATTTTATATACAGTGATACTGAATGAATAGAGCGAAAGCAGTTTGTTAAGGAAAGCTTTCCTTGACCTTCTGCAAAGTAGTATAAATGACTTCCCTGCTTTATTTTACAGAATAGAAATAATAGCAAATTGTTTTGTTATTTATATTGATGTGTTATTTATGGCTTATTTCCATTTACCTCTATGTGAGTATGAGAATAAGAAAATAAGGAAAGGCTACTGTGCCTTCAAGTTTTGACCCTTTTAATGCACCCAGGAGAACATCTGATTGTTTCTTGATGAATCCCAAGGCTCATTTGTGGACAAAGCTTGTTGTTTTGTAAAGGAGACCATCCACATTTTATTCAAACTCCTTGTAACTGAATTATAGGATGCATATAATAAACTGGAGACAATCACTAATTCTTAATCAAACAGCGTGCATTTCCCTACATGCAAGCTATGATGAGTCCTTGAAAAATAGATGGCACACGTTCATTTGTTGTAATGTACCCAGAGCAATTATTTCACCTGCTCTCTGTACTTGTAAATTGCCAGCTCCAACGGAGAATGAGAGAGAAACTGAATGGCACATGATATATGTGAGTTATGTGGCTTAATGCAATATTGGAAGGCACGCAGATCCTATAGGAGTGAGAGTAGTATTAGAACCTGTATAGGAGAGACTAGAATTAAAGTCCATTGTATGCTTGCCATTTATCTTGCTGCTTCTTGCCATGACTCGGTGAAATACCTTTTCAAGATGTTTTTGGTCTAAAATTAACAAAATGTACTGTACAGTACTTCTCTGATGCCTCAATGCTATAATTCTGTTTTGGTGAAATGTTTGGGACATCTAGATGCCTTTTCTACTGTTGCATTTCTTCTGTGTGTGTGTGTGTCTTGTCAAGGTGTCCAACTCATTATCCTTAAGGGGCTTTGCACTTTCTGTAGTTAGTAAGGCCTAATGCTGTTCCACTGAAGTCAATGAAAGCTTTACCATTAACTTCAATGGGAGCAAACTTTGCATAAGTGTAAATGACTGCACAAGATGCAAAATAGTGTAGACTGTCAGGCCCAAGGTGTTCTTACATGCCACTGAAAGTGTCTTTACGTCACCTAAAGCTAAGCCTCTGCCTTTTAGTTTTTGCTGATTTTTTTTTTGAGGCTATGTAAGAGTTGTAATTGGTTTACATTTTATTTAGTCTGCAAAAAGTATTACATTCAAGCATCTCTTTAGTGCGTCTTGTAATGCATTTTGATTACTTTTGGTAACTCAAAGTAATATTTAATAACTGTTAGTTTTCTCTTAGAGAGTTCTTACCAACAGAACAAGACTTCTTACAGCTACATGGATAATTAACTTGAAGCTTCTCTGTCTCTTGGGGGACATCAGCTATGTAAATAAGGAACTGAAATCTTAACAAGACATGCTAGGGAATTGCAACAAGTTTCATTACACTAAAATACTCAAATTAAAATCCTAAATGTTTTAATATATTGTTATAAATGAACACATTTTTACAGAGCAAAAAAATTTCTGTTTTGCTCTGTAAGAGCTAAAAAATATGTAAGTTTTAATTTTTGGAAAGGTTGAGTTGAAATTCCAAACTATTATCTAAAAAGTAAGCTACCCTTTGGAAAACATTATAGATTACAATGTGTTCTGTTTTCTTCTGTAAGAATTCTTAAGATATAAGCTTATACTAAAGCTAAATGAATTATTTGCATTGATCTTCATGGCAGAGGATGCGAGGGAGATTCCCAAACCTGAGCCATTCTTTTTAGGTGATGAATCTGAGGAACTGTCCGAGATTTAGGTGTAATTAGAGGAGGTTTTGGAACAAATTGATAAACTAAACAGTAAAAGTCACCAGGACCAGATGGCATTCACCCAAGAGTTGTGAAGGAACTCAAATGTGAAATTGCAGAATGACTAACTGTGATATGTAATCTATCATTTAAATCTGCTTCTTTACCAGATGATTGGAGGATAGCTAATGTGATGCCAATTTTTTTAAAAAGGCTCTAGAGGTGATCCCGGAAACTACAGGCCAGTAAGCCTAACTTCAGTACCAGGCAAGCTAGTTGAAACTATTGTAAAGAACAGAATTATCAGAATGTGATTTGTTGGGAAAGAGTCAACATGTTTTTGTAAAGGCAAATCATGCCTCACCAATCTACTAGAATTCTCTGAGGGGGTCAACCAGCATGTGGACAAGGGTGATCCAGTGGATATAGTGTACTTGGATTTTCAGAAAGCCTTTGACAAGTTCCCTAACCACAGGTTCTTAAGCAAAGTAAGCTGTCATGGGATAAGAGGGAAGGTCCTCTCATGGGTGTAGCTAGGTAGTTACCCCGCTCCTGAGGAAAAGGGGTAGGATGATTGAGGCAGAGGCCACAGCTGTTGCCACAACCAATCAGGCCACAGCTGGCCCTGATATAAGGGCTAAGGGAGGAGGTGAGTCAGTCTCACTCCAGTCTTGGAGTGGGAAGGACCTAGTTGCCTAGGAGCACAGGTACGTCAAGCGGAGCAATGCTGGGGAAGGGCAGGCAGAGCTGGGGAGCTCGGGCCAGGCGGGTCCCCAGGCTGAGGCCTTGCTGAAAGCCAAAGAAGGTACTGGGGCTGCAGGGAGACAGTGCAGCCTAGAAAGGCAGCAGGTACAACCCCCTTGCCAGTGATGAGTGACCATTACAGACTGTAGTCTGCCCAGAGAATGGGGGCTAGATGATGACTGGCAGTAGCCACTGAGGCAAGGTGGGCATAGAGGGTTGGGGGGGTTCCCCTAGGAGGGGAGACCCAGAGTGTGGGGGTAGTGCTGGGAGCAGAACCCCAAGGCAAAGGGCACTGGGGTCCTGGAGGAATATGGGTCCTGAAGCAGGCAAGATACTAGCCAGGAAGGGGCGCTCTGAGGCTGGAATTGAGCTAATTCCCGGACGACCAGCAGGAGGTGCCGCAGCAGTGAGTGCTTGGCTTGCTACAATGGGAAACAAAGGATGGGACTAAATGGTCAGTTTTCAGAAAGAAGAAAGGTACATGTGGCTCTTCAGAAGTTAATATGTGTCTTCTTGTATAGGCACTGACTCCGAGGCTGGAGCTACAGGCGCCAACTTTCCAATGTGCCGGGTGGTGCTCACTGCTTAACTCCTGGCTCTGCCACAAGACCTGGCCCCTCCCCTGAGCCTGAAGTGCCCTTGCTTCTCCCCCTTCCCACCCAGAGCCTCCTGCACACCATGAAACAGCTGATCAGGAGGTGCGGGGAGGCTCTGATTGGCGGGGCTGCCAATAGACTGGAGGATCTGGGAGTGGGGTGGGGGAGTTGATGGGAGGCTGCTGACGTATTACTGTGACTCTTTGGTAATGTACGCTGGTAAACTCTGGCTCCTTCTCAGGCTCAGGTTGGCCACCCCAGCTATACTGAGAGTTTGCATTGGAGACCTCTGTAATTGTGTAACTCACCAAACAGAAAAGAAGCATTAGTTAACATAAGTGCTGGTCCTGCACACCCATCGAAACCAAAGGAGCCATTGTGAAACATCCAAGGGCAAAGACTTAGTTGATTGCTCCTCGCTACACCCATGAAGAGGAGACAGGCGCTGACACTTATACCGTCAGTTTGAACTCTGAGGGAAGGGAATAAATATCTCTGATTGGAAGGAACTACTTTGCTATGCTGCTTGGAATTTGGAGAGGACAGTATTTCTAAGAATAAGCAAGGGACCCCTGAACTGCTTAGCTAGGATAAGCCCTAAAGGATATCTAGAGCTTGCATATTACAGCAGCTTCTATAACCTTTTGAAACCTAAGACAGTAACTCTTTTGAATGTGTATGTTTACTTGCTTTAACATTGTTGTTAACTCATTTCTTTTTCTTAGTTAATAAACCTTTAGTTAGTTTATTATAAGATTGGCTACAAGCATTTTCTTTGGTAAGAGATCTAAGGTACAATTGACCTGGGGTAAGTGACTGGTCCTTTAAGATTGTGAATAACCTAAATATTGTTGGGATTTTTGGTGTAAAGTGGCCATCTATCAGAAAGAAAGCTTGCCTGGGTGGAATATAGACCAGAGCACTCAATGGGGGCTATCTGTGACTCCATGTTAAGGATGTTATAGTGCAGGGGTCAGCAACCTTTCAGAAGTGGTGTGCCAAGTCTTCATTTATTCACTCTAACATAAGATTTTGCATGCCAATAATACATTTTAACGTTTTTAGAAGGTCTTTTTCTATAAGTCAATATTAGACATGGGGGGAGAGATAGCTTAGTGGTTTGAGTATTGGCCTGCTAAACCTAGGGTTGTGAGTTCAATCCTTAACAGGGCCATTTAAGAAACTGGAGTAAAAATCTGTCTGGGGATTCGTCCTGCTTTGAGCTGACAATTGGACTCAATGATCTCCTGTGGTCCCTTCCAACCTTGATATTCTATATAATTAAACTAGTGTTGTAGGTAAAGTAAATAAGGTTTTTAAAATGTTTAAGAAGCTTCATTTAAAATTAAATTAAAATGCAGAGCCCTCCAGACAGGTGGCCAGGACCACTGAAGTGCCACTGAAAATCAGCTTGCGTGCCACCTTCGGGGCACATGTCATCAGTTGCCTACCCCTGTTATAGTGCTTGAGGAGTTCACTTGGCTGGTGACCTCTAAGTATAAAAGTCACAACCAGTTTGGGTTTTGTGCCAAGATTGGCAATCATGGTCATGAGCCACTCTAGACAGCTTGATGCAAGTATGTAATTTAAGTACATGAATAGCACTATTCACTTCAGTGGGGCTACTCATGTACTTAAACTTATCCATTTCCTCAAGTGGATCAGGGCCTAAAGAAGGAAGGATATAACATGCTCTAGTAGCTAGCTTTGCTCCCCCATGCACCAAATCTGCTGATTCATCTTCACTAGTTAAGTCACCAGGGGAGTGCACAATGCAGCGGCAGTTAAAATTCACAGAGGTTTGCATGAAGTTGTTGTTTTGTTTTGCTTCACCTGAATTTGCACCTCAAAACAACCCAAAAATTCGAAGTGAAATTCAGTCAGTTTTCACTGGGTTTCACACTGAAACCTTGGGTATCACAATACTACAATTCAGTCTAGGTTCACTTCAACCACAAATCCTTGGAAAGGATGTGAATCATTTGACAAACATAGACTACATTTAAAGATTTAACAATGCCCTTTACCAGTTTTGCCTTGTTTCTGGTTTCATTCCAAATACCCCACATAGCTCTTCTTAGAACCCAGAATGGATTGAGGAGAGTATAAGTTGTCCTTAAATACTTTTATATTAAAGTAGCATGATTCTCCCATCTGTTGTGTGTGCAACTCCCACTGAAGTCAATGGGAAGAAGAAATGCTCAGCTGATGAGGCCTTGCGGCCTTTCTGTTTGGAGAAACATATTGAAGATTGTTGCATTGTTTGTTAATAAATGGATATTGTCATCCTGAAAATGAAATGCCTATTTATGGCTGACTCTCCATAACTTTTCATCTATGCACTTTTTAGAAGCATTAAGTGAGGTTAAGGTAATTGCTTGCAGTAGGGTTGGGAATTCATGAACTGGAAAAACGTGACTGTGGCTCATAAACTGCTTTCTGTGTTACTAATTTCAGGACATTCTCCCAGTAAAAGGTGAATAAATTCATTTACATGATTTGTGAATTGTGTCATTGGAGCTCAAGAGTAAAGAATTGTATATTGTGTATTAACGCCAATGCTAAAAATAGATTGTAATATAATTGAAATGCAAGAAGGAACATGCACCATTCAGTTAAAGCTGTACTCACTAAATTAACAAAAAAAAATTAACAAAAAAAAAAAAAACCACCTTAACCAATAGATTAGGGAAATTGTGATAAGCCCAAATATTTATGGTTTGTTCTCCAATGCATTTTGCTTGTAAAAGTGGAAGAAAAAAAAGATAGCTCTCCTTTATTTTTTCTATCTTCTGTATTTTGGTGACTTGCTTATGTTTTGTAAAATACATTCCCAATATTCATTGTTCAATCAAACAGACTGTTCTAACACAATATGACTTCTAACTGTGTATATTTTCCGTAAGTCTGGTTTCAGAGCTTGTTTTTTTGTGAGAACACACTATCTTTGATTTAATTTTTTCTGACACTGTGCCCACTGCACAGTAGAAAAAAAGAGTGTAATTGTAGTTTTGTCCTTTACAGCACAGGACAAATAAATGTCAAAATCAAATGGTGGTGTCCCCCAAGGGAAAATATACTTCAGTTATGAAATATTCTTACTCAGTTCCCATTGCTATTCCTATGAACACCTAGGTGAAGCTGCCTCAGGACCTAATCAGATGCTACTCATTTGCATATAATAAAAATTGTGCAATGAGGTTTTAGAGCAGCTATGAGGAATAGTGCATAATGTCTCTTTAAAATCGTCTGGTATAAAACTAGTGCTGCTTTGCTTCTGGATAAATGGTTGCCAGCTCCTGAACAGAACAGTTTGACAAGACCTGTTATGAAATGAACATCTGTTTTTATTGTTGGCATTTTAATTGTCAGTTTAATTCTGTGTTTAATAAACATGCTTTAAAGTGGCACAGTACCATTTCCTGTTCTGTTTCTTGGAAATGCTGTGATATTGATAAAGTGTCAGACTCTTACTTGGGAATGACGATAACAATCAACTTTACAAAGGAATCATTAAGGAAGCTTTAAGAGGAGACTGATGCAGGGAAAAGGCCATTCTTGGGCTTTATTAGCCATCTTAATTGCATTATTACTCAGAGCAAGTGAAAACTAATCACTCTTGGTTCATAAATATGTTTTGCACCTTTGTGGAAACAGTGGATTTAAAGTTTGGGATTTTTTTCCCTTTAAACCCAGAGATCTATTGAAGAACCTGCTAAGGATTCAGAATGAGAGAAAACTCATTGCCCTTCATTAGGGCAATTAATTTGCCGTCCTCAGCAAGTTATATCTGCTTCTGAAACATTTTAGCTTTATCTTTTTGATGCGTGCAAGGCCAGATGCCACATATGGTCTCCAACCGTATCACTCCAAACTTCCAATCCTTTCACTGGATTCCTATCTATTGCCGCATCAAATTCCATCTCCCCACCCTCCCTTTCAGGCTGATGCAGAATCTTGTTCTTGTCTACATGTGCTGCTCAGGTATCAATGTTGCACTCAGATGATGCCATGGTGGCGTGTACACAATATCCAGCCATCCCCTGATGACTGCTCTCATTTTCTTCTCTTCCAGATCATGTGTGGTATACTCTTCTTCTTCACACGATCCATTGTCTACAGCCAAGCACTGAGGTACAACCGCATCTGCTCCCTCAGACAGAGACCAACACCTACAAAATCTTCACCAAACATTCTCAACTATGATACCCACACGAGGAAATAAGGAAACAGATCAACAGAGCCAGACGTGTACCCAGAAGCCTCCTACTGCAAGACAAGCCCAGGAAAAAACCAACAGAACTCCACTGGCCATCACATATAGTCCTCAGCTAAAACCCCTCCAATGCATCAGCAGGGATCTACAACCCATCCCGGACAATGATCCCTCACTTTCACAGACCTTAGGTGGCTGGCCAGTCCTCACCCACAGACAACCTGCCAACCTGAAGTATATTCTCACCAGTAACTACCCACCGCACCATAGTAACTCTAACTCAGGAACCAATCCATGCAACAAACCTCGATGCCAACTCTGCCCACATATCTACACCAGCGACACCATCACAGGACCTAACCAGATCAGCCACACCACCACCGGTTCATTCACCTGCACGTCCACCAATGTAATATACGCCATTATATGCCAGCAATGTCTCTCTGCCATGTACATCGGCCAAACTGAACAGTCCCTACGTAAAAGGATAAATGGACACAAATCAGATATTAGGAATGGCAATATACAAAAACCTGTAGGAGAATACTTCAGTCTCCCTGAACACACAATAGCAGATTTAAAGGTAGCCATCCTGCAGCAAAAAAACTTCAGGACCAGACTTCAAAGAGAAACTGCCGATCTTCAGTTCATCTGCAAATTTGACACCATCAGCTCAGGATTAAACAAAGACTGTGAATGGCTTGCCAACTACAAAAGCAGTTTCTCCTCCCTTGGTGTTCACAACTCAGCTGCTAGAAGAGGTCCTCATCCTCCCTGATTGAACTAACCTCGTTATCTCCAGCCTGATTCTTGCTTGCATATATATACCTGCCTCTGGAAATTTCCACTACATGCATCCAACGAAGTGGGTATTCACCCACGAAAGCTCATGCTTCAATACATCTGTTAGTCTATAAGGAGCCACAGGACTCTTTGCTGCTTTTACAGATCCAGACTAACACAACTACCCCTCTGATACTCTTCTTCTCCTGTGGATGTTAACCTTTTCCCAGGCTTAGTCTCATGCTTGTCTGCCAGGCAGCACTCTTTTCTTTGCAGTTTCACATCCCTCCTAACAAATTATTTCCCCATGAAAACTTCCTACCCTACTGTGCACTTTTGCCAGCCCAAGCTATTGCCTTATGTTTACTTTTTAACTAAGTTGGACTGCAAGAACTTTGGGGCAGGGACTCTAGATCTAAATGTGTGAGCGTGCTGCATAAAGATACGGGATTGAGGTGGCAATCCATTGCCCTTTTAGAAATCTAATTGCATCTGCATTTCCCGTTTGATCACTATATATGCAGCACCTCCTGTCTTGGCCTGAACTTGGCTACTATTACCTCAGACAGGATGTTGCTGAGGAAGTCTTCTGTGTGGCAGCTGTATCTAATTATCAAATTCCTACAGAGCTGTCAAGTATCTTGCATGACACACACATATTTACCCCCTACTCCCTTAATCCCCACCCCTCTTTGTATCTATCTGCAGTATTGATGCAAAAATACTTGAGGACTTGGACCACACTCTCTCTTACCTACTGTAGTTCTGTTGTGTCTTCGTCCCTTACTGCTTACCATACTAGTTCACTGCTAGCCTGGGGCATTCTGCAGCAAATGATGGAGGAGGGAGGGGAAGAGAGAGTTATAAAGAGAGAAGAGGCTGGAGTGGGCCTGGAGCTGCCAATAGTTATTTCCCAATGTGCAACTGACCCTTGGGAAAATGGGTAGAATGGAGTGGGAGCTGTGATGGTTCTTGGGGCATCCAGAACAGTAAGTAATTTTGTTACTCCTCATCTCCAGCATGAGGGAGTCTTGCCTGTGAGTGACTGAGTGTCAGCTCCCTGACAGCACCAGCCTTTCAGCCACTTACGCACTCTCCTCTGGCCTATGCCAGCCCTGTCTTCACCTTGCATCCCAGTCCACAAGTCCCTTTGAATCAGTCCCCTGGGCTATCCAGCCCCTGACACTGGGTATTCACAGAAGTCCCTGATTCTAGCCCCCGAAGAACCAGTATACCTCCATTTATCTGTTTTTCCTTAAGCCATCATTCGTGTATGGCATATAGCACTTATAATTAAACAAAAGTAGGTCTATTTAAGAAATAAGAATAATTTCACTAGAAATGAGAGAGTGGGAAAAACAAATGAATACATTACAAAACAAAATCATAAAACGTCACGGTGTCTGTTGAGAGCTGACTGGCTTCACCAGAACGAGGATCCAATTTCTTTTGAGAACAACTTGTGCCTCAAGATATCTCCTCAGTGAAAGGATTCAGAGGACCTCTTCCACCTTCTGTGTTTTACTGAAACATTCTTTTGTTTCTATCCATAGACAGGGGTTTGTAAAGATCCCTTTTTTTACCTTTAAGTGGTTTTGATTGTTTGCATTGCCTCTGATGTCTTTCTATTGAAAGTCTTGGAATTGAGCAAGGCTGAAGGACTGAGCCTTGCATTGCATCACCATCTAAACAAGGTGGGGAGACAACTCCCTCCTTCTTGAGTGGGCCATTACTGAGACATATTATCCTCTGGTGACTAATTTTTACTACAATTCCATAAAGGATACTTTCAATATAAGTGCATTATTCCTTAAACGTTAGCCATACATACATCTCACAATGATTATCAATCTTGACAAGTTATGAGCTTTTCAAGCTTATGTTATTCTTTAGGGATAAATATCCTGTAAGACATGTTTAGTGCAGTGAGTTTGTCAGGTCTGAGGTGAGAGTTGTTTGCAAAGAACAACTTTGCCTAGGAGCCTTTGTGTCACAGAAGCAGACATAGGTTTATGCAGAAACAATGGCAGGAGGAAGATGGAGTGCGGGTGATGGTGAATATGGGAAGAAGCAGGCCTGTGAAGAGCCAATAGCCCAGGGGTTAGGTCACTCACCTATGATGTGAGAGTCTCTGCCTAACTGGGGGCACAGATTTAAACCTACATCTTCCAGGTGAGCCAGTTAACTAGGAGGCTTTGGCTATTCTGGCATGGATCACTCTTCCTCTTTCTGAAATTCCATCCTGGGCCTATGAAATCTTTTCTGATGAAAATTTTGTGTAAGCAGATATGTGCCTGCAAAAGGTTTCAGTTTTTGATTAATTAGCATTTTGCAGTGAAAGATCGTATTGTTGAAAAATTCCAACTAATTCTAATTATAATATATACGCTCAAAGGGGCCTTTTGAGCTGTAAATTATGCTTTAAGGCAGTGGTGTCAAAAACCCAGCCTATGGGCTAAATTGGCCCACTTCTTCTATATATAAAAGTATGCTATAAATCTGAAAATGCACATATGCTTGTGTTCATTTCAATATTTTCATGTCAGAGCAGCTGCGAAGTACGCTAATATGTGGAGAGCTACATCTGATTATGGGACTTCGGAAGGTTATTATCTCCTTATTCATTGGCGAATGTATATCATATGGAGGTTAAAAATCTTTCTCTTTGGAAAGGTGTATGTTCTGACAACACTCCATAGGACAATCCATGGAATGGTTGGAAATCACTTAAGCGCCGTCTCTTAAAACCATGGAAACATTAGTAGGCCACTGGTGGTAGCAGCAGGCTCAAGCTGGATTCATCTTGTGGCTCTGTCAGTTATTGCTATAAAAAAATCTGTTATGTTTTTTTCTAGGTTGACAGCAGATCAAATCTGTCTTCGTTGTGGACTGAAGGTGGGTATCTACAGTGTGACGAAGTCAGAGTCTGAGCATTGAAGGAGACAACATTTATTACCTGAAGTTCATCAGTATATATAGTTCTTGAGCTTGACATCTAACTGTGGTACTTACCATGATAAGCGGGGGCAGTTATCTGAGCACCTCACAGTCTTTAATGTGCTTATCCTCACAACACCTCTGTGAGATAGGGAAGCGCAATTTTCAGTTAGTAAACAGGTACTGAAAGACTAAGAGACCACCCAAAGTCACACAGAAAACCTGTGGCAGATCTGGGAATTGAGCCCAAGTCTTCTAAGATCCAGTTTAGTGCTCTCATCCTTCCTCTATAAAATGCTCCATATCTTCTAAACAAGTATTTTCTTTAATTTTATTTTTTTTTTAAAGGTACTGGACATAAAGTGGCAGAATCCTGACAAGGATATTGGCCCTTTACTAGATGGAAATGGTAGAATTATCAATAATAATACAGAAAAAGATAGAAGTGTTCGATAAATATTTCCATTCTGTATTTGGGGAAAAAAACAGATCATATCATATCATATCAAAATGATGATGGCAATACTCTTTCCATTTGAAATGGGAGCTGCTGGAAATGATTCTGGCTGTAGGGACATGCTGTCCACACTTCCTGCAGTTCCCATTGGCCGGGAACGGCAAACTGTGGCCACTGGGAATGTGGGCAGCCGTGCCCGCGGACGGTCAATGTAAACAAACTGTCTCGTGGCCCGCCAGTGAATTAACCTGATGGGCCACATGCAGTCTGTAGGCTGCAGGTTGCCGACCACTGATTTAAACTCTGACCTAGAACAAAAAAATCTCTCTACAATCCAAACAATTTTTCTGATTAAATTATACTGCCATCTATTATGTAGTATGTGAAACTTTTAAATAGTGAAAAAAGCAGATTTAAAATAATAATGCTTATTTAAAGTCTTGAATAAGATGGAAAAATCATTAGGATACAATTTTTTTGTATCATTACAAATTCTTTGCACCATTGCATACGTATTAATTTATATGGCAACGCAGTTTGTCACTGATTGCAAAAATTGCACTTAAAAATTCAACTAGCTTCTTATTCAAGTTCTTTGTTTGGTCACAACTTTAAGTGAGGCTCTTATTCACAATTCATGCTAACTGCTACCTCTTGTTAGCAGTCTCAGCAAACAGGCCAGTGAATGGGCATGAAAAGTGAACTATCCTTTCACCCTTAAAGGATCTCATCTGGCCTGTTGTTGGTGAGGCCATACGGCTTTGGGAACAGAGAACTGAAAGTCTGGCACTTCTCAGAAGCTAATAATTGCAAGAGAAGTTTTTTTAAGTTTCTTAAAACAGTATGAATAAAATATATCTGCTGCTCTGGCCGTCTCTGAAATTCAAACTCAGTCTCATATTGCAGACTCAATCCCTTGCTCACAGGCCATTAGGGAACACTCATGCTACTCTCTAGTGACCCTTTCTGGCCATCACTGATGAGTTCTAGAGGGATCTATGTCCAGCTCTTCTCACCAGAGACATGGTCAACTTCACTTGGTGTGCTTAACGATTTGGGATTGCAAAAGAAGAGAGACTGAAGAGATTGAGGACTGTCCAGCACTCAGCTACCATGGTGATGGGACATGGTATAAAACAAACATAGATCAATTCCACTTCTGGAAAAAATATTTTTAAAAATTATTAATATTGGATCATTCTAGAAGATATTGATTATAAATAATCACCTGCAGGTATACTAATATCCAATTCCTTGGATGGAATGTGACGTCATCTGAGGTAAGTGTAGGTACCAGAAAATAGCCCAAGCAACCAGAGTGTAGCAGACCTCATATTCCTTTCATTAGTCCACAGAGTTGCACCAGCCTTAGGGTTACAATAGCCTCTCCGATCCTGTGTTCCTATTCCATTGGGATGAGGATGGAATTTGCTAGTGGATCCCCACAGTTGTGGATCCACCAGTCCTGTTTATTCTTTATCTCCGTGGCTGCACTGTAGAGTAATTTCAGAGCTGGCCTTTGTACTTGTGTGGGCTTTTAGCATCACGTCCACATTAGTTCCACTGCAGGCAGGCCTGTCCACAGCTGTGGAGGCAGGGACAGGACTTTCCCCTGTAAGCTTAGTGCTATGTTCTCCCAATGAGTCAAAACAAAGTATTCTAATCACGTCCATTATTTTTTTGCAACAATTACCCTTTGTTACTATCACCTCATATTTAAGAGGCAAAAAGAATCATGTGTCCATGTTGATTCACAATGTTTTGCAAACGTTTCCATAAACAAAAAAAGTTTATAGGGGAAAAAGGCACATGGTTTTCTTTATTTTCTCCTCTTCTCTGTGAGGAGACCCATTTCTCAAAGATATCAGTAGAGTGGTAAGGACCTGACAAAGTCAGATTTATTGAAAATTATACAGGTAAATTATAGGTCAGTTCTTTTCATGAATTGAGACTGTGTGGTCCTTTTCTACCTGGGGAATCCATTTTTTCCTGAAAGCCTCTATTGTACTCAATACAGCAGAGATTAGAAGCATCAGCCACCTTTTATTCAAAACATATTTACATTAAATTACAACAGGTTACTTTACAGCCAGACATATGAAAGCCATATGTATGGTGTGTAGAGAAGCGTGTTAAAATTCCCCTGAAGTGGTAGAAATATGAGAGGTAGAGAGAGCATATAATTTTGGCAGTTGTGGTCAATACAGTGAGGCTAAGCTGAGCTTTTGTCTCTGTGGTACTTTTAGTAAAGAAGACATATGTCTTGAAAGTGGTTCAAATATATTCCAAACATAAGGTGTTTAAGGAGGTCACTGGTAATTCCAAACCATGCTGCATAACCAGATATATTTTCCAGCTAGTGAGTGGGCTGAAGAATACTTTCTGTGTACACTATACTCCGGCACATTTTATAATATTTTAATTGCTGAGGATTAATGTTTTTCCTGATGGTATCAGAGATATATACTAAAAACAACATGCAAAGGGAAGAGTTTCTATTTGGTGAATTATGTTAAACCATTTTGTCAAAGCTAGTACAGCTAAATGTACTTTGTGTCAATTCTATTGTTGTGGCAGCAGCTTATATCACAGATGAATTTAGCCCATCGAGTTCAAGCACTAGTACTTTGCTAATTTGTTAATTACTGAATATTTATATTAATTAACTTAATATCCCTGGTGTTTGCAACCATGTTACTTGGCTATGAAATAGAGAGCTCCACCATCAGCCAGGGGAAAATCATTTGATCATATACAAAAATACTATAAGGTGGTGCACATGCTTAGATGAATTGTGTGACATTGCCACTTCTGTACACAGTGCTCTAATTTCTATAGAGAGTCCCGGTTTGTGAGCACTTTACTTGAACAAGAAGATTTAATTTATTTGTTATTTTATGAAGCATTTTTATGCGTAGAAAAAGGGCTACTTGTTTGCACATGCTGGTTATGTGGCATTCTTACATGATTTCATGCTTTGCTGATGGAAAATTAGACCCTTGTGTATTATAAAAGAATAAAAGATAGCTATAGAATCAGGATGCGATTGCCTCAGGACATTCTGTTGACAGCTAGAAATATATACAGACAAAGCAATGTCACTGGATGCTAATGTGAACTATAGAAGTTGATGAGTACGGTAAATCCCTGTAAAAAGAAAAATCTAACCCCTTTTATTTTACAGGTTTTGCCTTTAAAATTTCTATCAGGTAAACCTTTACATAGTTGTGTTAAATAAAAACTGTTATTAATGTTTTATAATTATATGCCTGTTAATGTACATAACATTTGTTTATATGTTTGTGTCAATATCTCTGTACTCAGAAAATAAAATTGTCCTCTTAGAGGGCCAAACCCTTACTTACCACTCAGGTGAAACTCTCAGTGACTTAAGTAGGAGTTGTGAGTGTGTAGAGAATGCTGGATTGGACTGGTACTGAGTTGGAATAAGGACTCATATTATCAGTTTATCTGAAACTACAGCAAGACATCAAATTAGCCCTTAGCAGTTACAGTAGCTTTCCTGGCTTCTTTGTGCTTTCAATAATCATCCTAGAGGCTCCACAGAGCAGATCTCAGTGCAGAGGTATGAACTTGCTTTTACTGAACCTAATGCTACCAGGATAGTATTATTTCATTCCCCGGATGTAACGATTTACCTTACTATGTCTATTCTCTAACAGCTATAATGAAACTGTTTTGATGTTGGCTGTCCAGTCCAGCTTTCTTATTTGTTTAAACTTTAACGATATAGCAGGAATACATGAAGTTTGAAACAACTGATACAAAGTTAAGTGAAAATATCTTCTTTAGTGATGATAAGGTGATAGTGATTTGTATATCAGAGTTTTTTTCACCATTACAATTCTACTCCAATTTTAGAACATTTGAATATGACAGCAACATTGTGTTTTGAGATAAGAAGAACATAATTACTTTTATTACTCTAACTAGAAAACTCTAAATTGAACTCAAAGGCCCAGTTCTACTTTGATACATTGGTGTCAATCCAGAATAGTTATGAATTATGCCAGTTGTAACTGAGAGCAAATCTGAGCTCTGAGCATGTAGAGAAATTGAGACTGTCAGAATTACTGTATGCATTTTGTTCCTAATTCAGGGCCAGGTCATCTCACTACACAGGGGATAGGAAATCCTGTGCATGCCTTGCTGGAATGAGGGATCCCACTGCCCGAGATAGTGCAGTAGAAGGTGTCAGGCCTGGAGGGAGACATTAAAAGGCTGAATCAGCTCAATTAAAAGCTGACCTGATTGCTGGCTCTCACTTAGTGAGAGAAAATGAAGTAGTTATAGGGTGGGAGGCAAAACGTTGTCATGGCTAAGATGCAAGAAACAGAGTAGGAATAAATAGTTAATTTTTATCATGGGGGGGGGAAAGCAGTGGGGTGGTTCATGGTTTTATATTAGGTCTGGCATTGTTTTATACATTTAATAATCTGGAAAGGGATCCGTTTGCTGAGGTAGCAAAAGTTGCAGATGACAGAATATTATTTAGGTTAGTCAAGTCTAGAGAAGACTGTGAGAGGGACCTATCTAATCTAGGTGATTGGGCATCATAATGGCAGTTCATTGCTGATAAATGCATGTTGGAGTGAAGAACTTGAATTGTTTATACACCTTGCAGGTTTCTAAAGTAACTATATGAACTCATGAAAGGGACTTTGGCATCGTTGTTGACAGCTAAATGAAGACCTTTGCTCAGCTGCAACCAACAAAGCAAACAAGATGTTAGCATTGATAAGAAATGAGATTGAGAATAAAATGGAAAAATAATATAATACCATTATATGAATTAGCACTGTGGCCTCATCTAGAATCATGTGTACAGTGCTTTTCAAAAAAGATATTGCAGAATTAGAGGAGGTTTAGAGAAAGTTGGTGAGAAAGATTAGTGACATAATAAAACTCTCATATGGTGAGAGACTGGGATTCTGTCCCTTAGAAAGGAGAAAAATAAGAAGGCACATGATAAAAAGACATAAAATAGTGAATGGTCTACAGAGGGTCGATTGGGAGGTTCTGTTCTCATAACGCAAGAACAAGAGGACATTCAATTAAACAGAGAAATGGAAAATGAAAGAGTTATAAAAGGAAATACTTTTCCACACATATTGATTGGGCCATGGAACTCATTGCCACCTGATACCATTGAGGCCATAAATTTAGCAAGGTTCCAAAAAGGGCTGGAAACATATATGGATAACAAGTATATCCAGAGTTATACTAGTTAATCCTAAAAATACATAAACATTGAAATTTAACCCCTAGCTCTTTGGAATTAGCATAAGACTATGATGGGGACAGATTATCCCATATCTGCCTACTATAGGGTTTCTTGCACTTTTCTTTGAAGCAGGTGGTGTTGGCTACTGTCAGAGACAGGATACTGAACTAGACAGATGACAGGCCTGATCCAGTATGGCAATTTCTATGTTCCTATGGATCTCCACAATGCTTCCTGGCCCTTCAGCCTTCTCTGGACTCCAGTGGAACATGGAACCTATGACAGCTGGTCATTGCTTTTAAAGGCTAGTTACGCTTAGGTTGCTGGGGTCTGCACTGCAGAAGAGAACAAATACTGACAACTGCAGCCATAGGAATCAATGCAGGGAACCCATTAGATTCTGAAATCTATAATCCCTACTGCCTTTCCTGTGCATAAAGTACCAGCCATGACAGGGCCATGACTGGGTGTTTGAGGAGGCACAACCCCCCCTTGCCTATGGTATCCGCCGTCACTAATTGCATGATCACTAAGGTGCTGTCTGCACAGCCCTGCAGTTCGGACTATAAGGGTGCAAACTGCAGTGTGCACTAGTGTGCTGCACTATAATTCCCCCGTGTGGAGGCTGCTGTGGATAGCAGGTTGGTGGCATTCTTCTCCTTTCATTCAGCATAGTGACAGCGTTCCTGTCCCTGCCTTTTAAATCTGGAAGTACAGCGTGCCAAGGACCTATTTAAATTCAACACAAAAAGTGGTACTCATATATATAAACAGTGCGAAGCCAAATTCTACCCTAACATGGGCATCCTCTCTCCCCTACTGAATGAATCTAAAATCAGAATGTGGCCTTCATAATGAATAAATGATGCCTGGATGCAAACCCCTAAAATACTGTATGGTGTTATGCCTGCTTAAAGCACTAGATGAACAGAATACTGGGCAGAGCATACACCCCTGGAGTCACTAAGAACATATGGCATAATCCAAGACAGGTGTTTGTAAATCCAAACGATCACATTAGCCTCCCTTAGGCTACAACCTGACTGACAGCAGTGGGATTTTGTAGTTTATGTAGGACCCTAAATTAAATTGTCACCCTGAATTTCTGGAAGGCACCTAACTGGGGTGAAGGGGAGTTATGATTTCTTCTTGCACCGTAGAATAGAATTTATTTCAATTACTGTAGGCTACATTTTGCTTGAAGTATAACTTTTTAAAACATTTTTTTAACTGTTACTTCAGTAGCTTTGGTTTTTTAAAGAAATATGCCCAGCAGTGTGTTACTGAACATTGGGGTCTCTGGAATATACATACGTTCTTTCCAGGATGAATCATTTGAATGCATTCTGAATAATGGAAACCTGCTTGGATTGACTGGCTTTGGCAGCTGTCCATTCTAAGGGAATAAATTAATACACATAAACTATCAAGTTAGCTGAAACTACTGTTCAATATCGTAAACTGCTAACTTTATAATCCTTAAGCAAAAAAATAGTTTTTCTCCCCAACAAAGACTTTTTATAAAAGCAATAAGGTAACTGTATGAAGCGTGCTTATCATGATATAATCACACCCCAGGGGGAATGAGAGGTGCTCGACTGCACCTCATGCTTTGTAATGACCCAGGGGTGTGATTATCTTATGATAACCACACTCCCTGTCATGCCTTATTGCATATAGATTCCACATGTCATAATGAATTCTGAAGCACTTTCTAGGTCTCATAGCAAAGGCAATGACTTTGAAGTATAGGAAGTAGCCAGATTTTCTAGGTACATACAGATTAATATTGTATACATTAGGAGGAATTATGAATGACTACTTATCTGTACTAGCCAGGCCATAGTTTTTAACTGTTTCTAGGAACTTTAGGTTTCACATTGTGTTTTATTGGTGCTTGCTAAATTGTTCTATCAAAATGCAGTGTAAGAGCTCAGCAAAATATACCATCATATTCTAGAACTATCAAGGCAATGACATCTGTGACACAAGTAGGTTGTACTTTCCTGGTAGGTCTGTTCTACAGGAAAGGATAAGAGTATGATTATCTGGCTTTACTCTAGAAATCATTGTACTTTTAGTTACCCTTTAATCAAGAATTATAGCCACTCTGGTTATAGTGTTCTGAATCTTGAGGTCTAGGTTTCGGCAACGGTGGAAGAGGAGAGTAGGGTTAAAAGAACTATCAGGAGTCCTTTTCAATGGTGGTTGAATATCATATGGGCCTCTCTGCTACTGGAGTTATATTAGGAAGTTGTATGTCATCTGGAGACAGCTATTTAGTTTTAAAATTCTACACTTTATTAGTAAAAATAGTAATACATTCTAATTAAAATGAATAGGGTTAATGGGAGGCCCATAAGGGAACTGGAAGATCAAGGGACTTCTGAATTCACAATTATGGACTGACATTAAAGACAACAGGATAATAAACTAAGCAATTATCTTTGATATACCTTATGAAATAATCGCACCACAGGGTGAATCTACACCTCGGGGAATGGGTTTCTCAGCAACTTTGCAACCTTGTTAATCTGATATATGTCGCAGTCAACATTTAAATACTAGTGTGCTGTGCAGGAAAATCTACAGTACTGTTTCATGCCTGTCAACATAAATTGGTAGATAAAGATGATGGCCTATCATTATGACCACTGATGGGTTGATTCATTGTCTGCATCAGCTCTGAGATCAGTCAAGTTAACTGTAGGTCATCATAAGGAAATCTGTGTCTAAACTAAAGCTTATTTAGCTGTATAGCACACAAGTGGAATACTACTGATTACCATAAAGGTCAGACATGCACATTTTAGCTGGTGGTAATGAGTAGTTTTAAAGATGTTTGAGCCTTTTCTTAATCTTACTATGTCACAAGGCTTCTATTGTTATGCACCCCATAGAATATGCCTTTAATTGTACCATTTGCCCTATTGTGTCTTGATCACAGAATGGGTAGTAGGATGTTACTTGTGATAACCGCCTACCACATGTTCTAATAATTACTAGTCTTCAGTAAATTGCACAGTGAAGTAACACTGAAGTCTGGTAAAACAAAAGGCTCCAAAAAGTTGAAAGCAATATTTAAATAGTTTCATGTAGTGTACCTTATTGTGCTGAATATATGATGCCTCAAAGTAGGGTATAAAAAGTAAATAACTCTCAAGCTTGAGTTATAGAAACTGTAAAGACCCTAGAAAGCATTTTAAGGAGTCTTACAATAATTAAGAATTATTTTAGTTTCTGTGGATGTTCAGACTGATTTAACGAGGAAATATTGAAAAGATACTGAAGACCCTGGGATTCATCAACAAGATTAACGCCTGTGGCAAATTATCTTATGAACTAAGGACATTCATTGCCTGTAGAAAGTGGTTTTCAGACAGAGATCTGCAAACAGTACTTATGGTTTCCAAGGGATGTGCTATCTCAGTTTCACTTGTAACAGCTCTGAGCAATCAGTTCCCCCAGTATTTCAGAAAAAGAAGCTAGGTTGAAAAATGACAAGTTCAGATAATTCGGAATGGTAATGTCCATGAAAAACTCAACAGACATGTAAAATAATCTGAGAAGAATTTGAATTGCTGTCAGTGGCTTGGGTAGTGGTCTGACTGAACCAACCCCATTTGGAACATTTTCTTAAAATGTCTATTTAAATTTAACTTTAAATATAGTGCTCTTTTTTTGATTTTTGATTACCTAGCCATGTATGGAAACTGTTCTCTTAGAAGTGAGTATACTTGACAAAAGGAGTTTGGAGGAAGCATTTGATGTCATCGGTTGAAGAACTGACTAGAACATTCCTTATACTGACTGCTGACAGTAAAGGCTGATAAATAAATTAGGGTTTAAATTCTGACCTCACTGAAGTTAATGGCAGAACTCCCATTGACTTTAAAGGGGCCAGGATTTAACTCCACAGTTTCTTGAAATTAACAGACTAAGGAGCTGATGTTTGAAAGTGCTGAGCGCCTCCTATGAGGTGCTGGAACTCCTTAACTACTACTGTCTTCACAGGATATGCACAGCACCTTGTAGGATTGAGCCCTCATCTAGGCCCTGATCCTGCAAAGATTGATGTGTGGTTCTTAGCTTTAATCAGGTGTCATTTTATTCATTTGAAGTCAGGAAGCTCAAGTGACTTTAATAGGATGTTGTGAAGATTGTACAATAAAAAATGTATACAATGTAGTTTTTAAAAGATGTAATGTGGTCTATAAGTGCTAAGTATTTTTATTAGTAGTGGTATTTATTATTCATTCAGTGCTGTATATTAGACCAAATTCAGTCTGGGCACAAGAAAGTTCACCACCACTGTCTGTATGGTAGTTGTTCCTGTTTACATCATAAATGAATGTGATGGTTTTTGTGTCTTTCTCTGATCTGAGCTATATTTTTCATGTCAGTTGGAAACATTCATGTTAGGTTAGTCACTCTGGGGTCCTCTGGTGTAACCACTGCAGTGTGTTATGGCTCCATAAGGCACTAGCACTGGAAGTAGGCCTGGCCGGGGACAGTGCTGATTCTCCACTTCACTTTCAGTTCACTTCAGAAACGCTGGTGCAGTGGGGAGCATATACATCCTGGCTGCCTCCCTCCCTCTGGATTTAACCTGAGAATTTAAACAGTAGGAATTTTAATATGCACCTACCTCTCTTGGCTAGCTTTTCTGAATCTGGTTCCTTTAATAATATAGTTTTGCCTCAAAAATGTAGATGTTTGAATTTTAAAAAACATTTATCTAGCAGCATGTGATTTAGTGTTAATATTGAAGCATCCAGTGGATCTCAGAGTGAATGAGTCCTTTAGTTTTAGCCAGGGATGAAAGTAATTTAAAGGACTTACTGCTATGCCAGAGTCCTAAGCGGGGGCTTGGCCTCTACCGGAAGAGGTGTGGCCTCAACCAGAAGAGGTGAGGCCTCTTTAAATCAAGATTTAAAGGCCCTGCTACCAGCTGTGGAGGTGGCTGGGAGCCCCAAGGCTAAGAAGTGATTTAAAGGGCCCAGGGTTCTGGCCACTGCTACCGCAGTGGAGCTCTGGGCCCTTTAAATAGCTGATGGAGCCCTGCCGCTGCTACCCTGGGCTCTGGCAGCCAGGCTCAGGTGATGCTTTGAAGGGCTTGGGGCTCCCCGCAGCGGCAGGAGCCCCGAGTTCTTTAAAGTGCTGCCCGAGCCTCACTGCCTGAGCTCAGGGGTAGGCAGCAGGGCTTGGGTGGTGTTTTAAAGAGGTCCCGGCAGCAGCAGGATCCCTGGGCCCTTTAAATCACTGCCTGAGCCCGGCTGCCTGAGCCAAGGGGCTCGGGAGGCGATTTAAAGGGCCCGGAGCTCCAGCCACTGCAGGGAGTCCTGGGCCCTTTAAAGTGCCGACCTGGGGAAGCCAGTCTGGTCCAGCACAGTGTACTGGCTCTTCCTGGTATGCTGTACCAGAACATAACAGCTTAATTTCATCTCTGCTTTTAGCATGCCTTTTGGGAAATACAGGTCCACTGACAGCAATTCCGGGCCCCAGAGAGAACAGTCAATTGGCCCCCTAGAAAGGGATGGGCTATTTTTAACTAACAGTTTAGGTGCTTTTTTAGCAGTTGCAATGTGAATTGTGCTATTCTGGGCTTGAGCTATTTTGCTGACCCTCCCTCCAAAATATATTGTCTGCCTGAGAAGTGCTGCACTTCCACCTTTCGCCCATCAGATGGCGCTGAGGCACGGCACCAAATACAGCAGGGGGTGGTGTGTGTGGTGGACATGTGCACAGCAGAGGGCGGGTTGCTGGAGTGGGGAGCCACTGCTGCTGCACATCATGCACGGCAGGCTGGAGCCGGGCCCAATGCTGTTGTTGGCCTGGCATGGCATCGCCACATGGGCACAGAGCTGGACGTGTGGCGGCTGGTGCATGCTCATGGTCTGCCTGACGTTTGTGCAGTGCTGCACCTGCGCTGGCTGGTGCCCAGCGAGCTGCTGCTGGCTGTGCTGCTAGCGCCCAGTGACCTGCTGGCTGTGCTGCAGGGTGTGCTCTTCCGACACAGCCAGGGCTTACACATACCCACCCGGCTGCCTTTGCTGCTGCCAGTACCGCATCGTGTGCACCTAGCAGCAGCGGCAGATGGGGGGCCCCAGGCCCTTTTAAATCATCCAGACCTATGGGCAATTGCCCCCTTTGCCTCCCCCACATGCCTCGTTGCTGGCTTGGGGAAGTATATCTGAGAAATTACTTTGTAACAAACATACACAAACTGTAACGAGTAAAAACTTTGTATAATTTAATTCACCATCAAACTTATTTTAGTGAGTTTTATAGCAAAAAAAATAGTAATCCGATTTTAATTTACTTTATTTCTCCCTTTAATATTCTGAAAAAGGCACAGGTTACTAATATTTCTGTATGTGAAGTGAAGGACCTGATTCTGCACATGCAGAACGCACTCTGTCTGGTGAACCTTCCATTGCTTGGAAGCTCTGCAAGTGCTACACCTGCATAGGCCATGGATGGAATTTGGCCTAGACTCTGTATTTTAAACCAGGGCACATATTGCTATTAAGGGTTCTCTGCTTGCCTGCAAAGTTTCACTGATGTCAGTGGGAGTTGGAGAGTACACAAGGAATGCAGAATTGGATCTCTTAATTAATAAATACGCTTTCTCAGGGCAGGCTTAATATATCTCTTATCCAGTAAGAATACTCTAGGGTGGCATTGAAGGATGATTTTATGTTTCAGGCATGGTAGTTATGCAAAAGGACAACAGGTTTTCCCCAGCAATTTACAGAATCAAAAATGTTATTTATTTATTTATTTATTTGTTGCTGTTGCTTTTTTTAAACTGGATAGCTGAAAGGAATCATAATTGGTTTTTGAGACTTTCTATTTCTGGGTCACTTGTTTGAACACATCCCAGGCTAATATTTACCAGTTGACTGAATATCTTTAATATTTGATGGCTATTTTGTACTCTGTGTGAAATAAATTGGTGGTCCTATTGGATGGTATCCATGTCTCAAAAAAAATGATCACTTTTGGCATTAATTGGACCCTTTGGCAGAGAACTCAAAGACTGAACTGGCAGAAGTATGAAGTCTCATCCCTGGAAATGATCCATCCACATCAAGGTTCAGGCTCACTGTCAAGAAGCTTTGATTGCAACTGTTTATGCTTTACTTGTGCTGTGGAAAAACATATGACTTCACACTCCAGCCGGGAACTGTGAACTGATTCAGAAAAGAGATGGAACTTTCTGCCAACCTCAGACACATCGAGAACTGAACTCAAACCAAATGTTTTGCAGGTTTACGTTTCAATAATTTTTTTAAATTATTTACATTGTTCTGCACCTCTTCACTTCAGGGTTCTGGCTACAACTAAAGCAGAAATAATATGGTATTGAGAAAGGAGCTACTCTTTAAAATGTTTCTGAATGGAGGGTTTTTGGGTGGTTCTGGAAAACAATTTTTTTGCTCCCTCATTGAATCCCTCTAGCATAATTAACTCCTGTCCATCATGATCACAGTAATATGGACAATAACAAGGGGGACCTCTGGAAATAGTTTGAGTAGACTTTAAAAGCTAGTCTAAGGCAACGTAGGAAAAACCATAAATAAACTGTGATCTTTAGGAGAAATCAGTAACAAGTATTAATCCCTAGCAATTTGTTTGCCTGGGTCAGTGTTTTCTAGACTACCTTCTCAAGCAAAGAAATTAGTAAATTCCTTTTTTAAATGAAAGTTGAGATTCTCCTTTCCATTTCTAGGACCACCAAATCAGGGTATCCTGTAGGTACAGACCAATAGTATAACTTAGTGTAGTCCCACATTAATCTCTGGAGCTTCTTCTCCACAGCCTCCAATACCTGAAATACCCTCCGTGATCAGGTCCACCATGCCTTATCTCCCATCTCTTTCAAGTCCCTCAGAAACACATGTTTCTTTCAAAAGGCATATTATCATGCTGTACCCCTCTCTTGGCTCAGAGTACTGTTTACATATTAGTTTCATTATTTATTTTTAATTTCCAGCTAACGTATGCGTGCAAAACTTTACTGTTCAAACACTTTCTAATTTTTCCTACCTCTATCTTCCATGTATGGACTGTAAACAGATTAGGGCAAAAGCCTCATCTCAATATCTCACTAACATTATACAATAAAATAATAATGCCAGAAATAACTTGATAAAACCACTTCTCATGAGATTACAGTCCAGTTACAAACAAATCATTCAGGGATTTTTTGGGGAAGTTTTGGGCAAGCATACAAATTTTGGTTGTCAAATATCCAAAATAAATCCTAAAATATATGGCTCGAAGGGACCTCGAGAGGGCAACTAGTCCAGTCCCCTGCGCTGAGGCGGACCACATATTCCTAGACCATCCCTGACAGGTATTTCTCTAACCTTTCTTAAAAACCTCCACAGATTCCACATCATCTCTGGAAAGCCTATTCCAGTGCTTAATTATCTTTATAGTTACAAAGTTTTCCCTAATATTTAACCTGAATTGCCATTGCTGCAGATTAAGCTGACTATTTCTTGTCCTGTCTTCAGTGGACATGGAGAACAATTGATCATTATCCTCTGTATAACAGCCCTTAACATACTTGAAGTCTATCAGGTTCCCCCTCAGTAATTTTTTCTCAAGATTAAACATGCCCATTTTTTTTAACCTTTCCTCATAGGTAAGGCCCTACCAAATTCACTAAATTCTATTTTGGTCAATTTCACAGCCATAGGATTTTTTAAATAATAAATTTCATGATTTCAGCTATTTAAATCTGAAATGTCACAATGTTGTAACTGTAGGGGTCCTGACCCAAAAAGGAGTTGGGGGGTGTGGTGGGAGAGTCACAAGGTTACTGTAGGGACGGTTTCAGTACTGCTACCCTTACTTCTGCACTGCAGCAGGTGGTGTCAGTGTTTTCATAGCTGGGCAGCTGGAAAGCAGCGGCTGCTGGCTGGGAGTCCAGCTTTGAAGGCAGTACAGAAATAAAGGTGACAATACCATGATCCCCCTAAAACCAGGGTTCCCAAACTTTAACAACCTGTGAACTCCTTTCACTAAAATGTCAAGTCCCACGAACCCCCTCCTAAAAATGAATATTTCCAGGGATTTTCTCGTTTGCCTGAGTATAAATTATAAAAGCAATGATTTTGGAAATATAAAATGTGTTTTTATGACACTATTTATTAAGTGTCCCTGGCATCTGTTTGCCAGAAGCTGGGAATGAGGAAAAGGGATGAATCACTTGATGATTACCTGTTCTATTCATTCCCTCTGGGGCACCTGGCATTGGCCACTGTCGGAAGACAGGATACTGGGCTAGATGTACCTTTGGTCTGACCCAGTTTGGCCACTCTTATGTTCTTACTTATCATTACAGTATTTTTATTACATTATGAAAATGGCAACACTCTTCCGAGATCTCACTTTAGTAGTTTGTATCACTTTGAATAAGCCTGTTATAAGACAAGACACCTATGTTTCATCAAGGAGTCTCAGATGTGAAACAGCATGAAGGTATTTAAGAAGCCAACTCAAAGAGTTCCTCCTACACAAGCATTCAGGTGTTGAGCAGTCCAGACAAATGACACACTTTACAACAAAGCTTAAACTTGTTTGTCATAATAATTTTAAAAATACTAGCTGCCTATTTAATTTTAAAAATAGCAAAAAACATCCGCTTCCCTTTCTTACCAGGAGTCTTGAAGTTTAAGTCTCCTCAGTGTGATAGATATGTTTGCTTTGATCTGCTTAGCTCTTGGAAGTCCAGGGGCTTCGGGCTGCTGGCCCTGTGCTGCCCAGGGTCCCTAGAGACAGCTCTGTCTGCCATTAGGGAATTTTTTCCCGAGAACCCCTTGTAACATTTTGTGAACCCCCATGGGTTCTCAAACCCCAGTTTGGGAACCACTGCCCTAAAATAACCTTGTGACACCTCTGAAACTCCCTTTTGGGTCAGGACCCCCAATTTGGGAAATGCTAGTCTCTCCTGTGAAATCTGTATAGGGTAAAAGCACACAAAAGATCAGATTTCACGGGGGAGACCAGCTTTCACAGTCCGTGATATGTTTTTCATGGCTGTGAATTTGGTAGGGTCCTACTTATAGGTTAGGGTTTTCTAAACCTTTTATCATTTTTGCTGTTCTCCTCTGGACTCTCTAATTTGTCCACATCTTTTTAAAATTGTAGTGCCCAGAACTGGACACAGTACTCCAGCTGAGGCCTCACAAGTGCTAGTTCAAGTGGGACAATTATCTGCCACGTCTTACATCCAACATTCCCATTAATACATCCAAGAATGATAGTAGCCTTTTCAACAACTGCATCACACTGTTGACTCTTAGTCAATTTGTGATCCACTATAACCCTCAGATCCTTTTCAATAGTACTACTGCCTACCCAGTTATTCCTCATTCCTGTGGCTGTGCATTTGATTTTTCTTTCCTATGAGTGGTGTTTTTGCACTTGTTCTTACTGCATTTCATCATGTTGATTTCAGACCAGCTCTCTAATTTGTCAAGATTGTTTAGAATTGTAGTCCTGAAGGCTCCTCCATGGTAGGTCAGATTGGTCAGTGACTTCTGTTTTCTGAGGCTAGACACTCGGATTGCCAGCTGGGCTCTGCTCGGTCTGGAAGAGTTCTCCAAATCAGTGGCATTAAATATCAGAGACACAGAAGACCACCGTGCCAATACATTAGTTCAAATGGTTCTTGTACAACCAATCATTTTATTTCAAAAGAAACCTGAGAGCATTTTATGACATTAGAACCTCTGTCCATGGACAAATAACAAGTCGTGTTTATTCTAACTTTTAAATACTTAACCCACACAATACAAAATATGAAAAGTTAAATCCTTAAAAAAAAGGTTTCACGGGTATAGGCCTTTGATGTAGAGTTATTTATAATCTCATAGACTAATGCATTCCCAATTCTTCTTTGCTTTCTATCTGATAGAAACCAAACAATGATGTCAGTGGTTCCACAGAGGTGAGAAATTTGACAAGTTAGTGTGTTTGATCAGGAAGTGTGTGCTTCAATGACATTTTTTAGTTGTTCATTTTCAAATACCTGTGAAGAGCTTACAAAGTAGAGAGCTCCCTGATCTTTGCATTTTTTCCTGTTTAAAGGGTTCCAAAACATTGATGTCACCACCACAGGGGTTATCTAAATTTTTGTTCTCATTAGTCTCAGTATTTTATTTTCTTTCCAGAAAGGAGTCTTTGGCTTTGACTTGTATTTGCCACAATTAACTTTTCTTTAACTCCTTGTAATTCTTTTGCAGCATGCCATTCAAGTAAGGGACAAAAATGCAAACCTAAGTGGAACAAATGAAACTTTTCAGAGTTCTTTCACAAGCAAAAATTCTCTTAGATGAAACTGTCTGGGGTCACACACCTCTACCTGAAATATAAATGTCCTGAAACCAAATAAGTAAAAAGGAAAAATCAGTTGACTTGTTTTGTGTTGGATTGCGGGTTTTATGCATATCAAAGTCAAATGAATAGCAAATTGAGAAGAATTCCACTTATGGTTAGAAAGTCAGTGATAGTCATAACTACATAATTGTGTAAATCTGTCCTTATTTATGTGAACTTCTTGTGAGATTTACTTCGGGATATAACCTGTGAAGTGCTAATGATCTTACACTGCAGTCCTGACTGTCAAATCAAATTATAATGCCATTGCATTTATTTTTCAAGCAGTTGCAACATAGATTAAACTTCTGTTAGATGTAGGACTAAGCACCTCATTAAATGGGCTAGAATCAATGTTGATTTCTCTATTAAAATGAATAGCCTTTTATTGATCAGTCATTGCTAAACTATGTGAAGTTCCTGTTGATCAGGAATTAGATGCCACTTTAAAGAGTAAATTTATTTTTATTATTACTGCTATTCAATACATCTTAA
Source organism: Gopherus flavomarginatus (assembly GCF_025201925.1). NCBI lineage: Eukaryota > Metazoa > Chordata > Testudines > Testudinidae > Gopherus > Gopherus flavomarginatus. The sequence continues at coordinate 51,409,220 of NC_066617.1, read as the reverse complement.
CTTTATTCTGTTGCAACTCCTTTAATTTAACAAAAACCTGTATTCTTTATATTGAAATCTATGATAGGTTTAACAACCTGGTAGCTATTTGTCTGCCTGGGGAGTGTGAGCCATTGTGTTAATCTTTCAGGTCATTTTGCTTCTAGGACAATTCAGACTTTCACATATTCTAAATAGAGATTTACAATGCAAATACTGACAGATCCTTAATCAAGGTTATTAAAGTTACTGGAACTGTTCTCTTTCTTAGAGTAGATTTACACTAGTGTAACTCCATTGACTGTACTGGAGCAGCTCCTGATTTATATTAGTATAAGTGAATGGAGAATCAGACCTATTTTCTGATGAAGTACTTATTAGTGGAATGGGAAGATAAAGTTACATGTGACTGGTGACTTATAAAGTAATAGATTACTGATTATTTTTGCATTTTGTAGGTGAATTGTACTCTGAGAAGGGCTGTATCAATTTAACTGCATTTTTCACAAGGTCACATCAACATCAGCAAATCTGAGAAGACTTCTATATGATAGGTAGATTCCTTATGTAGCAGGATAGCATGTATATACCAATAATAGCACCCGCAGAGAACAAGAAAGTCTATCATAAAAAAAAAATCTCTTGAAATACAATGACATGTTGTACAAAAACCATTTGAACTAATGTATTGGCAATGGCTCTCATGCCCAACCATGACACTTACACCTTTGTGTTTTCAGCAATTAGCTCAGAACAGGAATAACAGAATTGCCAAGAAAAGTAAATGAAAGCAATCTGTGATATTTTTGAACCTTTCCAAGTGTGCAGGTGTCTTTTGAATTTTAAAATGTAGTCTTTTATTGTGATCAGTTATTTACAGAAAAAATCTGGCACCTTGACATCGTGGTGATGGCGGTCACCGCAAACACTTAGATTATTTATTTATCTGCTGTTCTATCTGCTGAATGTCTGGAGAACGTCATCCTCAGGAAGGATCTGGGGTCCCGCAGAGTTGTGCTTTGCTTATCCCTTTAATCTTTGGGATGTGCAGAGTTTGCATGTCTCAGCCTCTTCTTTTATTGAAAGGCCGCACATTTCCTCCCCTGTCTAGAAGAAAATGCAGTTCCAGTTAAAATTAAGTAATTTCATGAAGATAGAACTCGTGGCTGGGCAAGAGATCCATTGCAAGTACATTAGTTCAAATGGATCTTGTACAGCAAATCATTGTATTTCCAGAGGGTTTTTTCGTGATAGACTTTCTTGTTATCTGCAGGTGCTATTATTGGTATATAAGTGCTAGCTGTCATTCCTGCTACATGGAGAATCTGCCTATCATACAGAAGTCTGCTCAGATTTGCTGCTGTTGATGTGACCTTGGAAGAAACACAGTTAAATTATTGGTGGGAGAGTGTTTCCTGGACACACACATCTGGAGGCATGGCCTGAATGACAGTGTACTCCAATGATCCCCAACTGACTGATGGGCTTCTTGGGACTGTTGCAGTAGGCACAATTTAGAGCTGTACTAGGTTGCTCCTGGGGACTAGACTATGGCCTGGAATCTTTAGGAGCAGGCAGCAGCAAAGGTTGCTTTTAGTTGATGATTCATGGTCTAAGATTTGAGTTTGTGATGAAACATGAAACCAGAAGCACTTCACAGATTTCTCCCTTAACTTTTGTCATTATGTATTGCAGTGCAAAGTACTAGCTCAGTGTGCATGGGTCATGTCACCACCTAGTAGGCAGCTGGATAAGAATCCAGTCTGTGCTCTTCTAAATAACTGTTCTGGATTCTATTCACACTAAGACCCATATATCTATATACGTGTATAAAGATTGACACCTGACCTTTGGATAGGAACATCTGTGAACCTCAGATGCTAAGGAGGAAACTCTCTTGAAAGGAGTTACTGGCTCAGTGTGTGCAGTCATATTGCCACAAGTGACTAGCTCACAGAAAGAACACGAGATTACTGCTGAGTAAGGAAAATTCTCCTTTGGCTCAAATTGTATTCATTTATTTATTTTGGAATTTATACTAAAATAGATAAAAATGATAGAAGGCTGTGTTTTTACCCTGCTGTTGCATGTCTGTGATGTAGCGGATGACCAAAGTGTCTGTATGCCTGTAGCCCGTTACATATGTCAGTATACTGTGAGAACATGCACTCTCTGAGGCATGAGGAGAAAAAAACAGAGGAGTCGCCTAGTCTCTCAGCCTTCATTAGTGCTGATAGCCATGTTAGCACAGGAAAATTGTATGTTATCTGAAAATGTGCAGGCTCTCTATAGGTGGCTGATGGCTTATGCTTTGGAATATTGCGGTTCTTATCGGAGTATCTCCTCATGCAATCTAGAGGTGAGAAGTGGAAAGTTGAGGTGTTCTACAGCCTTCAGGATGTGGGAGGAGACACTGGTATGAGTTTTATGGTTAGAGCAGGGGACTGGGAGCAAGATCTCCAGTTCTTTTTCTTGCTCTGCTGTGTGATTGTGTCAAGTCACTTTTAGGATTTCATTCTCCTATAGCATGGAAGGCCAGTGCAGGGCCCTTTGTACCACCCAGAGGTTGTACAGGATGAAGGCATAGGCCTGTGAAGGAAGCTGTGAAAGGTGGACTGGGGGCCAGCTGGGGGATGAGTAGCTGAAATTGCTCCACCAATCCTCACAACTGTTATTTGGGGGCTGCAGGACCCTTGGATTTTGGGTTGTGACTCTTATTGGGCTTTTTGCAGATGGTGTCGATTTCACCCTTGTCTTTGCCTCCATTTACCCATTTGCAAAGAGGGTGTAATAGTAGTTACATGTGTTATCTCACAGAAGTGTTGTGAGGCTTAATTGAATAACATTTTAAAAATATCTTGAAGTCCTTTGATGAAAGGCTTTATGTTGTTGTTATTTGTTAGCTGCAAATGCGTTCTCCAAAGTACACCTGTAACCGTATTATAAATCATTATTTTAATATATTTTGTTAAGTGTGGTAAGATTTACATCTAGAATGTCTTTTTTTGTTATTTTACTGCTCTTTGTGCTTGAGGCATCTCTAGCAAACGAAGAGATCTTCACATGCATAGACAAGTCACACTCTGGCTGTCTGTAGAGAAATGATTTAGAATAAAGACAACATCATTTTTAATGCACCACAATAAGTAAAGATTTTACTGTGAATTAATGGAATTAATATTTAATAAAATCCTAGTCTTATTTTGTTTGTGTAACATCTGTCTCTTCTTATCATTTTTGTCCATCACTCAATGCTGTTGCCATTCAAAATAAGTAAAAGTGATTTTTTTCTTACAAATCCAGCAATTGGGCAAAGTGCATCTCTTTTACAAACCTCTCAAAATTCAGAATATACAGAGAGAGAGAGAGTTCTTAAAACATTAAAATGACAATTGGCTTATCTGGTCTTTTGTGGCACTATAGAAAATGATACAGGATTTCTGACATCAAAATCAGCAGTACATATTGCCTTTAAAAATATAGAATCTGTTGCTTATGTCAGGAAACAATGTCTCACGAATAACAGAAAGCACCTTTTGTTCTTTAGTTAATTAGCTCATTATACTGTAGGTACATAATTCTTTCTAAAAAAGCAAACATATCTGAACAGGAATCACGAAAAAGTTATGGATGATAAATTCAGGCAATGTAAAAATGTTAAAGATGTCGGCTCTCCATGAAAGATGTATGTGGTAGCATGAAAGAATTTAAGCTTGTGGAACCAATGCTGGTGTAATGTTTTAATTCCCATCAGTTAAAAAGACGTTCTATTGTTTATAAATAAAAAGGAAATATTTCACTGAGGCACTTCCATCTGTTACCTTAACAATGAGTGAAGTCATGCAGTTAATCACAGCATTTTCTAAAAAAGGATTTAAACTTGAAGCTCAGCTCTTATATCCCCATGCAGTTATAAAACACTTACCCACCAAGAACAACTATTTCTGACTGTCAGTGTTGTGTTTTAATTCCAGTATGGGCTAGTTCAGAACTCAAAGACATGGATTTCCTACTGAGTGCTGAGATCTGTTGCCAGGAATGGCTGCTTTCCAAGGAAATGTGCTACCTTTTCAAGATAAGTGTTCTTGGGAGAAAGAATGTCTTCACTGCTGAATATGTTTGCTTGCAACATTTTTAGCAATATGTAATCTTCCAAATATTTAATTTAAGCAAGCTATCCAACATAAAAATAATGGGGAAAGAAAAACCTTAAAGCTAGCTTGATGGCTCAGAACTCTAATCCTTTCTAGCGTTAGTGGTGTGCTCCGCTGAGGACTGTGATTCCAATCAGTGTACTGCTCTCAAAGCTGGGAAACAGACTAGCTGGACTAACACTGCAAGGCAAGTTTCAAGTTAGGTCGCTGAATAAAAAGGCTTTTTTTTTTTTTTTTAAATTATAGATATTGCTTTTCCCTAGGGAAGGAATTCTGGGACAATACTGGTGCATACTGGGAAATTTTAGGTCATCTATTTATCTACATAGCCCATCATGGACTAGTGAATAGGCTATTTTGAAGCATAATGGATAGTGACTTTTATTTTTTTTTTATTTTATTTTTTTGCTGTTGCATTTACTCAGTCATTTGGTCTAAGCAACCCTGATGATCATGTAAAGTTAGGGAAAATGTTACATTCATTATGGAGAATTCCTGAGGAAAATTGAAAAAATGTTCAAAGGCAAATAGCAGTTTCAAGGATGTATTTATTTGACACTCCATACCGCTTCACAGAGTGCAGGGCTGCTGCAGTGAAAAGATTCCCTCTGTGACGTGTACCTGAAATTAGTAAGTGGAGGAAATTGCTTCCTTTAAATAAGAAAAAAATGTTTGCTATGGAAACTTTAAACCACAAACCACTGACATAGATGCTAGTATAGGATTACCTTTTAAAACATGCATAGAATTTAAAATGATATAATTACATTGTGTTTGAAACACCGACATTTCATATGTAAATGTGAGGCATATACAAGAGGGGCACTGGCACTATTCAATATACAAAAAATATACAAAGTTCGTTTTACTGTTTGAGATTCACTTCCATTCCAACCCTAAAAAGGAAGCACCCTCTGCTGGCTCCTTCAAGATATTACTTTAATTCTTTGAAACATGGCAGCTATAAACTGTAAACTGAATTGCTCTGGATTAGGTTCCTGAGTTTCATTTCTGGTCAATAGAGATCAGTTTGTTAATCTGAGTGGTACTTCTTGTGGCGAATTGAGCAAAAATTACTCTTAACTCATTCACTTTAAGGTAATGATGGTAATAAAGGTAATAAAGCCAGGATCAGAAAGATGTCACATATTACCTTTAAATTAATATTGAGGTTCTGTGCAAGCAGATAATGCAGTCTACACTTAAATTTTTTTTTTGCTGAAAATTTAAACCAAATACTGGCTATTTTTAATTGATATGTCACACATGTAATCCTGGGACAGAGAGACAAGAAAGTTTTAGAACTAATCTAGCTATATGTATTTGAGATAGGAAAAATGTATTGGGACAAACGTAGGTCCATCAAAATGGGGAGGGGGTGGGGACGGTGGAGGTGCTCCCTGGTTTCTAGAAAGTGAGAATTGATACATTAAGTGTCCTTTTGACTTAAAATATGGAAAGTCCAGCAAGCCCACCCCATAAATTTGTGCCATCCTACGTTACTCAATAAAATATTATTTTTGATGTTTCTTTCCTTTTTATTTTGTAAGTTAAAAAAATAAAAATCAAGTAGGTTTTTTTTCAAAATGTCCATATGATCTGCTGTATCAGATTGTGCCAGTCATTGTCTTGATCAAAAAAGGGGCAACTGAAAGTGATATATCTTTAGTACAATGTATGTATTCCTCTCTAAGAGCTGAAATGGGCAAAGGCTGTCCCATGACTTTGTAGGTCAATGTTTGCCAACTCTGACCTTCTTTCTTGGTTTAAACTTTCTCAGATAGTAATTAATTACACAGTACTACATGGTAGTATATATTTTTCACTTGTGCCCCAAATGAGGATTTTAGGGCCTTGATGTAGCAAAGCATGTGCTTAATTTTAAGAACATGAGCTGAATTTGGGGCCTTAAGTAGTAGAATATACTCAACCCATTTTCCAAAGTGATTCCACCCATTCATCATGGCTTTGAGGAATACAGTATTTTAAAGTTTTGTCAACATCCCTACTGAGCTGCTCTCATAATTGAGGGAGTCCACCAGTCAGTCACACAGCGATACATTAAGATTCTGAATTTGATGGACTAGGTGGTAGTTTGGTTGGTTGTACTTTTTTGGGGGGTGGAAAGGTGGGTGTGCTAGTGTAAAGCCACGTGAGGGATTTCTTTTAGGAATTGTCAGCCATTTTCCCCATTTTCGTGCAATGGCACTGAACACAGCTTTCAGCCTTGCAGGATGCTCTGCTGTGGCAGAACTAAGTGAACAGCGGGATTTAATAGTTAAGGCAATTTTAATAATTCTTTTTAAAAATGGAAAACAACCTAATATTTTAGAAAACTCATCTGAATATAGCTTGTTAGCATGTCAGTCCTGGACAACAACCCAGATTGGTCTAGCTGCCACAATCTATAATCTCTAACTGACACTCGATGTTGCATGAGTATTGTGCAACATCGAGTGGCAGGTAGAGATTATAGATTATGAAGTTAATTTCACACACCTTGGAGTTCAAAATTACAGTTAATGTTGTATGCATGACTGATTTGAAAAGAAGGAACCTGTGTATTAATACAAAGTATTGCAAATAGCTTAATGAGTAGAACTGGGCCGACTGGCAATGCAATTCAGAAATAGAATTTTTTTATTGTCTACAAACACTGAAAGATAATCTCTGAGATTTTTTAGGCTCAAATTCTGCCAGTCTCCTGTAGAGAAATAATCACTTTTGTAGCATATTTTCTGTGGAGAAATTCCAGGCCATTCCAGACCATTTCACTTTCAGTTTTGTGATAGGCCTTTATTTTCACGTCTTTTCTTTCCTTTCATTGTGTGTTAGGCTTTTCTAAAACATTGCACCTTTGCAGTGTTTATATCCCCAAAGCTTTGCAGAATAATTCTAATAGAGTTGTTAGATAGCTTGCACAGGGAGAGAACTTAATAAAAAGCAAGGGAGGAAAAAACTGTTTTCAGATGAACTTGGGAATGGGATGGAGAGTTGATAAAGTGAAGGATACTGAAAGGCAGATCCAGATGACAAGAACTGCAGAAGAAAAGACTGTCATGTCAACACTGGGAGATTCTTTGGAGGGCAGACAGACTAGAAGTGGTGAGTGGAGACTCTTTGAAATGTAAGTACTGAAAAAAAGAAGTACCCCAGTATTATAAATGCATGTGTTCTGGAAGTCACGTAAACTCCCATGCTGTTACTGTGGACCACTTCACCCATGAAGAGATGCCATGTGAGTTCAAGGGTCCACACTAGTATCTCTGTTTGAAGACTCTGGGCCAAAACCTCTTTCTAAGTCATTTTGGGCTGATGCATAAATACATCACATTTGGAGAATTTAAAAAATACGTATTAAGAATGACTTCTACAATGTGCATTTCTCCCTGCAGTGGTTCAGAAGATGCTGTTGAGTGGCTAGATCTTTGGGTAAATTTAAGGATATAAATTATAGAGACATTTTGGTTCTTATACTGCACCCATCACCTTGGTGTCTGACCATAGGTGTCGACTCCCTGAAGCACCCATGGAAAAAAATTAGTGGGTGCTTAGTACCCGCCAGCAGCCAAGCTCCCCTCCTCTCTCCCCACTCTTGTCCGCCTGTCATGACATAACCTTAGTCCCAGATTTGGACCTTAGCGTCCAAAATATGGGGGTTAGCATGAAAACCTCCAAGCTTAGTTACCAGCTTGGACCTGGTACCTGCTGCCACCACCCAAAAAATTAGAGTGTTTTGGGGCACTCTGGTCCCTCTGAAAAACCTTCCCTGGGGACCCCAAGACCCAAATCCCTTGAGTCTCACAACCAAGGGAAATAATCCTTTTTCCCTTCCCCCCTCCAGGTGCTCCTGGAGAGATACACAGACACAAGCTCTGTGAAACTACACAGAGGGACTCCCCCTCTCCGTTCCCAATCCTGGAAACAAAAAGTACTTTCCTATTCCCCCAGAGGGAATGCAAAATCAGGCTAGCGATCCAACACACAAATCTCCCCTTGACTTCTTCCTCCCACCAATTCCCTGGTAAGTACAGACTCAATTTCCCTGAAGTAAAGAAAAACTCCAACAGGTCTTAAAAGAAAGCTTTATATAAAAAGAAAGAAAAATAAGTACAAATGTTCTCTCTGTATTAGATGATACAACACAGGGTCAATTGCTTAAAAGAATATTGAATAAACAGCCTTATTCGAAAAGAATACAAATCAAAGCACTCCAGCACTTATATTCATGCAAATACCAAAGAAAAGAAACCATATAACTTACTATCTGATCTCTTTGTCCTTACACTTAGAAACAGAAGACTAGAAAGTAGAACTACTTCTCCAAAGCTCAGAGAAAGCAGGCAGCCAGAAAAAAAAGACACAGACACTCAATTCCCTCCACCCAAAGTTGAAAAAATCCAGTTTCCTGATTGGTCCTCTGGTCAGGTGCTTCAGGTGAAAGAGACATTAACCCTTAGCTATCTGTTTATGACACCCCCACCAATCAACTCCTTCTCATCCCTCCCAGCACCTCCTGCAAGCCGTGTAACAGCTGTTCTGCAGCATGCAGCAGGTGCGCTCGGGGGAGGGGAAAGAGTGGGGATGGAGTGCGCTCAGAGGAAGGGGTGGAAAGAGATGGAGCAGGGGCAGAGTAGGGGTGGGAAGAGGCAGGGCTGTGTGGGGCTTGGGGGAAAGGGTTCAATTGGAGCAGGGCCTGGGGCTGAACAGGGATTGAGCAGCCCTGGGGAAAATTGGAAGCTGGCACATGTGCGTCTGACTACCTAGAACACATGTTTTCCTAAGAAACAATAGTAGCACTTTTGAAGCACATGGAGGTCTGCTGTGCAAAATTATTTCTTTGTCTTTGATAAAAACAGTGGTGCCTAGGCTTCCTTCTATTTAGTGGTGGGCAGAGGTTAAAATCAAATAGAAAGTCGTGGCGGAACCATGTAGAGGGGGATGTGGCTAGGTGGGGCTCTCCCTTGTGCCCTGTTTAGTCATCTTTTCCCTCTGCAAAATAAGTGGGCAGGCCCAGGGGTCGGAGCAAGATCATACTAAGCACTATGCTCCCTGCAGCAAATGCAGCTGAGCCATGAGAAAAGTCTGTGGAGAATTAATGTAGCCCGAGGCGGTTTTAATTCAAGATGTTCACACTATGACTCTCTTCTGCAAAGTCACAGTGCAGCAAGGGGACTGTAGCCAACAGCTGTTGTTCTCATATCACACTGTGGATATCCATGATATCTGAGCATTTCCAATAGTAACTGTTATCACCCCACTGCAGATTGCAAAACTGAGGCAGAGAGGTCAGTGACTTGAGCAAGATCACACAATAAATCAGTGTAAGGGCTAGGATTAAAACTCAAGAATTCCAGGCTCCCAGTCCTAAACTCAACCCACTTGACAATTCTTCCCTTGCAGAATCAGCTGAAGAAAAGGAAAATAAAAAAATGCTAAACCACTCACTTGTAATTTCCCCCACTTCTTGCTATGCTATTACTTTAAAATAGCTAAGAGGATTTTTCTACAAATTTAATTTTAAAAAAGTGATGCCAGACTATGATCAAGTAGGACTTTAAAACACTCATTTGTATTCTGTGGGGGAGGGGGAGAAAGGAGTTTATAATAGAAATGCTGAACATGTGGCAACAGTGTATTATGGTATTATTGAGGATGGGCCTATGAGTCTAATCATATCGCCTTCATTTTGCAATTAAACATGCTTGCATTAAGGCTTCTTTATGCTTGTCCAATGGGACAATGGATGCTGTGGAGCCAGCGCTCAGGGTATGGCGGGGGCAGTGCACAGAGCTGCCTAGCCGTGCCTCCTCCCGCACCCAAAGCAGGGACATGTCGCCACTTGCAGGGAGCCACCTGAGGTGAACCCCCGCACAGATCCGGCAAACTCCCTCCCAGAGCCCGCACCCCCTCCCGTGCCCCAACCCCTAGCCTTAAGCCCCCTCCCACACTCAAACTCCCTCCCTCTCAGTTAACTGGAATTTTTTACTTCCTGGCACTTGTCCATTTTCCCAACATTCTGGATAACAAAGTGTTTACTATATTATGCATGTACGGAGGGTACAGTTTATAGAATTCAGCAAGGAAAAGAATGAGTTCAAGACCAATTTCTTTCCAATGTTCAAGTATTAAGATTTCAAGGGGACCCAGCTGATTGTTCTTGTTTGAATCAGCTCTGAATCAGTTTGAATCAGCTATCATATTAGCCCTGTGGAATCCTCATGAACTTTATATGATCTAATATCATAGTGCCATGTTTCAGTGTTTGCTTTGAACATTCTCCCTGTATAAAATGCTTGTGTCTCCTACAGATATCTTATGATTTTATAAAAAGGCACCAGCTCTTAGAGTTGGGGGCATTTTCCCTCCCCAAGCAACCAAGATTTCTATTGAACAGTATGGACTACTGAACATTATCTGTTCCCTTGCTTCTACCGTCCAATGCCAAACAAATGTTCTAATGTTGTCCTTGAAATCGCGACAAGTGGAAGCCATCAGAAAGAATGAGGTAGAGCTCCAAGGATGGTAAAAATCTTCACAAGAAGACCTTATTAACATTGCTCCTACACCTTAAGATTCGAAATTATACCTTCTGACGCAGTACAGACTTCTGCGGATCATTTGCAGAGATATAAGTAAGGAACCTCCATTAAAAAGAGGAATACTACTTGGCAGAATCTTTCAAGAGAATCAGAGCTTTTTCAGAGTAATGAAGAAATGTCAGTGGAAGTTGATGGTGCGTGTGTGTATGTGCACGCATGTTGTGGTGGGGGGAGAAAGGATGTAGGCAGACTCTTGAATCTACATTTCAAATGTCCTTTGGAAATCACTTGTGTACTCTAAAACACGATCCCTAACACTTCCCGTGCTATTAAAAATCGTCTGCATACAAAGCTGTAAAAAAAATTGATTTGGCAATAGCTGTTTTAAGTGGTTGCTGGCTTCAAGGATGCACTAGCTCCCTTGGCTCTAGGTCCAGTGTGAAGGGGAGGATGTTTATCTGTTATGTATGTGGTAAGCTGATAGTAAAATGGAATATGTTCTTCTCTGACATTTGTCTCTGTATTAATCTCACTGTCAGGGCCACATATTGAGGATAGTAGGTAATGTTTGGGCTGCAGTGTTATCACCATCACTGTTTGCTGTGCCATCAGCTAGAAGTGTAAATAGGCTCATGTAAGGCCTGATCTGAAGCCCATTCAAATTCATGGAAAGATTTCCAGTAATTTGAATGGCCTTTGGCTCAGGCCCATAACCCACTTCCTCATAACCACTGCCACATTAATCCCAGACAACGTGAGTCTGTAACACAATGCAATTTCTTTCAGTATCTTTCTGATATTTCAACAGAATTTATAACTAACGTACATATAGCCTGATATATATTTTGCACTTTGCATATTGAAAACATTGTGCACATACTATCTAATTAATCTTTACAGTGGTCCTGGATGTATTATCATTATATTATAAATGATGAATGTGAGGCAAAACCACTCACTGGCTTACCTAGATCATAGAGTACGTCTGAGATGGATTTAGAATCCAGGAGTTCCTGGCTCCCTGTCCATTCTTCAAATCACTAGAACACCCTTTCTCCCAGGATATATTTACAGTAAGACCACAAGCCTATAATCTGTAAACAATAAGATAGGAATATGATTATGAAACCACTTATTTTTATATATATAACAGATGTCCGTCTATCAGTCTATCTATCTATCATGTATTTATATATGTATAGCTTGTAAGGTTGAATAACTTTTACTTAGTTATATTTCTTCAAAGTAATCACACTGTTTTCAAGGTTTTTTGTTTTTTTTTAAAGGATTGGAGGAAAAGCAATAGTCTGCAGTGGAAAATATTATTTTCAAAATCAGGAAAGTGTCTGCAAGAGCTTAATTTTCACTTGAAGAAAAACTATGCTTTCAAAAACAGAGCAATCTGAAGAGCTTCATCCTAATTTTTGTTGTTGTTCCACAGCATGCTGCCTGCCTCACTGAATGCTCAGCTTCTGCTAGCCTACCATGTGGCGTTCTACCAGCTGCTGAACAGTTGCTTGCAACAGACAGCTGCCGAGAGTCACATATGAGTGATGTTTGTAAAAACTACAGTGTAACGTGACTGATGTCTCCCCCTTCCCATTATTAGGTACTCTTTCCTGTGTGCCTGCTCTGCAAAATGGAAGTAATATTGGAATATACTATGCTGCATTTTTTTGATGTTGTTGCTTTGACTTTTTCAAATTTAGCCGAAAAGTTGAAGAGCTGATTGAATGTACTTCTTTGTGACCTACAGGGTCATGATGTTGTCCCTTTTGCATTGTCCACTTGATATCGTAGGGATTAGAACATGATTTGCGTTAAGACCTCTAATGCACCATTTGATGTTTTGTAATTGTCTCCAATAGTCCCGCTTTATAGGAGTATCTTTGACAGCCAAGCTTGTCAAGTGTTATAGTAATGAGGGCTGTTATAAAGGGGAGTTGAAAGCAATGGTGCATTAGTAGCTATTGTCAAAGTCTTATGAAGAGGGAGCGAATTATTTTAAATTATTAATTTTGCATTATATGTATTGCTAAATAGTTTCTGATATGTTGAAGTAACATTTTTATACAATAAGTTGATTGTCTCTTCTTTACGTTTATTAGTACTCATCCTGGTAATTTTTCTCATTTAACGATGGCTTAACTCAAGGCAGTAAAAAATTGCCTTATGTGGAAAGAACTTTGCAGCATGCCGCAACTTGATTATTCAACTTCAAAGCAACACTAAGACAAACTGTAAATAAGGATTAGGCATGAAAATATAGCAGCACCTGGGAATACTCAGCACACTGCACAATAGAACAGAATCTAAGCCCTGGCAAACGGCCAACCACGGGGGCTAAATCTGGAAGGGCTTAATATATACTGAAGAATTGATCCACTTGGAAACAAACTATGTGGGTGTACTTAGCTCCTTGTCACATACTGTACTCATTTTACTACTTTGACTATAAAATAGATCTTGTCATCATGTAATAGACCAGAACCTATGATGGCTGGAGCACTATAGTAAAATTCTGAAATTATAAGAAGTGCTCACACTTATCACAAAACTTTCCAAGTTTTTTTTTGTTGTTGTTTTTAGCATGCAGCTTCCTATGGACCTTAAGATGGAAGAAAACAGTTCTGAGATAGTTTTAGAAAAGTGGAGATACTGTAATGCAGACTGGGAGAGATAATTGGGTGAGTACTAATGAGTCTGAGTCATATAAAAGCACTGGATAAGTCATCTGTAGAAGTTGCCATAGCTATACAACAAAACATGAGGTTTCTGTTTATACATGGACAAATTAGCTATTTCCTGTGAAATTTAACAATGGTTATTTTTACAGGTTGCCCTTAAAATAATTTTCAGCTGTTAAAATTTTACATAAAGCATAGACAGATAGGCTAATGCCATTTGAAATTGAAACTACTGACTTAAGACAGACAACAGAACCCATATATATTTTAGAATATGAAACAAGAAAAAGTCTAGAGCTTTTCAGCAAGATAGCTGAGCAATAAAACTTTGAGACACAAAAGCTTTCTCAGTCAAAGGGATCTGTAAAAAGTAATTATTAAGTGCAACATGAAATGCAGATTTCTGTTAGGTTTGCTCTATATCCCAGTTTCTCTTTCCCTTCAGTATATATTTCTCTATTGTTACAGGTTTCACCAGGGAAATACCAGCTTCAGATTTATCCCTAAGCTAAAACCTATAAATGATTGACAAAATATTAGGAAACTTGAAAACTGGGTTAAATATAAATTCTCTTGCTATTGGGGGTATATTCTTTACTCAGTGAGCATCTGCAACTCCCATTCATATGCAGTAAGGAGAAAATATTCTCCAAATATTTTTTTTTTTTTTAGCTAAAAACCCTTTGTAGTTCTAGGACGCACGCATGACAACATCTTAGTTTCTATGTGTGCATGCAGACATTTGTAGAGTTTTCATTGGCTCTTGAGTTTCTCCCATTAAACTGAGCCTGTAAACCTCCCCTTGCTCCTACAACACATTTTCATTCAAGCTCCTGCTGTGTTTTAATTGTTTGCATGTGTATATATTTAATCGCACAAGTAGGAAATAGAAATGAAATGATCAATAAATCCTTTCACTTCTGCAAACTATGCTAATAACATAGCCGACTGTATTAATAATCAAATGTGCCTCAATGGTGCTTTCTGTGGAAAAATATCTGTCCCATTAACAGTAATGATTTGATTACTGCCTCACTGGACCTTCCCCAGGAGAAGCAGGTCATTAATTTATCGTCTGTAAATCTCTCTTGACCATACTATGTTTTACTTGTTAACCCTTTCCATTGTGTGGGCTATTTAGTCACAGTCATGGGACAATCTTCCAATAAGTACTCCTGGGACTTGCTAACCACTGAATATGTGGAATACCAGATTCTTCCTGAATGAGCTGTAAAAGAATTAATACTAGCTGCACTCACCCATTTAAACTAATGACCACCTGTTCATTAACTGGTGGTCTGGTGTGCAGACCTTTTGAAAATCAGGCTGTGAGATTTCAGTGAGACCTCTTAGGCCTAAATATTTGGCATAGCACTCTGGGTTTGGAGGAGAATATGGAGTATATTGTAGCATAATGTATGAAGTGTATGCTGTAACACTGTGTGTTTATCTACCCTCTTTGGAGTCCGAGGTATATGCTTGTCCCCATTCTTATATCTGGTTATTGACTCTGGACTCAGAGGGGTATTACATTTGTTTTATGACTAGTGACAACCAAACTAATGAAAAATTTAGACAAAAGAAGACAAAAATATGAGTGCTGCTAAAACCCAGTCCTAGACCCTGCCTAGGCTGGCGACAATTGAGAGATAGTTACATACCATTATTGTAGATTTACTTATTTTCATTTGTGACATAAATGTTGCAAGAAGCTGTAGTGCTGTGTCATATATTTTTTCTATAAAAGTACACATATATGTTTTTTACTCACTCCATGCTCTCTGTGTGTATAGGTATATACAAAGTTTATTTGGTGACTATGAAAGCTCTGGATGGAAAGTCCTAGAACAGGAAGTTCTCTGTTTAAGTTACACAGCAGGGGCAGCTGCATCTGTTCAAGATGCCCCATCCTGCTCTGGCAGTGTACCTCAACCCTGACCTTAACGGACTATCTCCAGTGTTGAGAAGGTAGCTCGCTTTCCTTGACTGTGTTGCTGAAACTACCTGGAAGAGTGTCAAATAGAATGATGTTTTTTGTGATGTAGACTGGTGTCTATTAGTCATGGTACTGAGATCAACTCATTGCACAGATGCCATCAAAGTCAGGCCACTGCTATTCAGATTTGGAATCAGCCTAAAAACCTAGAGGTGAAAGCTCCAGATCTTATAACCAATTCTCTCAGCTGTCCTGGATTGCTGGTGTATTTTTTGATCATGCTTTGTTATCATCCAAACTACAGACATGATGCCTTGTGTAAACTGCAAAATGTGTATTCAGCAGTTTACATCACTTACTTTCTTACATTTTTCTGGACATTTTGTTGCAATATAATTAAAATTACTTTCTGACGTTTTAAAGTTATTCTCCTCTCTAGCTACTTAGAAAAGTGGCATAAATAAGGACTTAATGGCAGTGGTATGGATTTGTTATTTTTCTGGAACCATCTATGTTCCAAACAGGGATTTGTGCTAATCACCATATCTGGGTAGGCCCAATTAGTTTCCAAAAGGATACATAGTCTGGAAAAAAGAGGGGCTTTTTTACTCTAAGAAATCCTTGTGTCCTGATTCCAACTGATAGGAACATGAAAAGACAGTCGATCCTACAGTTATAGGTGCATGCAGATGCATAAGATTGTCCACTCTGGAGCTTCCTCAGATGTGGAGCAATTAGAGAAATTAATTGATTTACGGACAGCATAGCCACCCAAACTTCTATTTTCTAATGTACAGGTGCTTATACAAACACTATGAGAATTTGAGGCCATCCCTAAATCATTTCAGTTTGATCAAAAATATTTTGCCTGCATGTCACCAGATATAATGTTCCTCCTACATTTCATGAAATGTAACCCCATGCAAACCTAACATCCCATATACGTGGCATGATCGGAATGACCATGTGAGCTCTTCTACCTTCAAAAAGTCCAGTTGCCTTGACCATCCCTTTGCCTTGGACATTTGCCCCACCCTGTGTTCCAAAGGATAATGATGTGAAGAGAAGAAATTGTACTCAGGTTTCTGTGGAAACTCTGCTGAAATTTTAAAGGTGAGGAAACAAGTTGGAGTATGAATAAGCACAGGGGTATGTACCTGGCACTATCTGACAGCACCATCCAATCTGGAAATTTCAAATTTGTAGATGAGCAAAAATGGGATTGGAAACAGATTGTTTTAAATTTGTTTTAGGCACCACAGGCCAAGTTCATTGGTGGTGTAAGTGGATGCCTCTCTGTTAACTTCAGTGGAATACATCCCTTGCAGTAGGGATGAATTTGATACCAGTGTGAGTAAACCAAACAGAATAGAGGTGTTTTACTCAAAAATGTGTAGAGGCTATAGCACTGTTGCATGTATGTTAATGAAGTGAAAGGCATATCACTCACTCACTTTCTTTTTACCTTTGTCATATCCTCTAGGCCAGGAGTTCTCAAACTGGGGGTTGGAACCCCTCAGGAGGTCACAAGGTTCTTATATGGGGAGTCATGAGCTGTCAGCCTCCACCCCAAACTCCGCTTTGCCTCCAGCATTTATAATGGTATTAAATATATAAAAGGTGTTTTTAATTTATAAAGAGGGGTTGCACTCAGAGGCTTGCTATGTTAAAGGGGTCACCAGTACAAAAGTTTGAGAACCACTGCTCTAGGCAGTGCCATGCCACCAATATCAGTACAAAGGGCAAGTATATGACATGCCTTTCACCTCACTACAGAAAAAAAATTACAACTAACAGGGAGGCAAGGCCTAAGCCTAGCTGAAAATATACCCCATAAAACCTTCTTTTGGCATTATAATCTCTAGAAAAAAGTCTCCATTTCACAATAATGTACAGCTATTTCCCTTAAAACCAAGGCACAATTTATAACAGTCATGATGTATACAAGGCTATATGGAAAACAAGAAGTGACACTATAAAAGTCAAAGAAATGTCAAATATTTAGGTCACATTCTACCATGCTTACTTGATTTGATGGCACCACTCGTAGAGCAAGGCCCTACACAACAGAAGTAAAGATGACAGATCTGGCTGTAAGTTACATTATTGTGAATAATATGGATAGTCTCTAAACAATTACCTATGGGTCATACCATGCCATTGATTTTTAAGCTGGACTCTCACTGAAATCAATGTGGAACTGTGCTGAAAAATAGATGGGATATAAGAAAAGATAATTGTGCATCTTGTTCTTTATAATATTTCCCATTTTCTGCAGTAAGAGGTAGACTTAAAACCTCTCTTTGTTTCAATTTAAAAGGCCATGCAGTAAAGTCCTCATTTTCTACCCTCAATTTTTAGTTCATTCAATGTACGAAGAATAAATAGCTTGGTGTCAGCATCTGAAGGTAGAATCCTTTTCATATTTTTTCCCATTTACTGTACCTCTACACTTATTGCACATTCACAGTTGCTTGACAGTTCCTTCTGCCCTAATGAGGTCCATAGTTGGACTGAGACATTATTAGAGATCTCTGTGAACTGGTCAGACAGCATATTATTATAGAATAAGGAAAAAAGTGTGCTGTTTTTAACATGGTCAGTAAACAAAAGACACAGCTATCTAAAAGCCTTTTGAAGTGAAAGACTTGAAACATTTCAGCCCATTGTGGTTTATAATCAGCAAACATACATGAATAATATAGATGAGATCAGCTCCCTAAGAAGTTCAAGTGCTTTGCAACATGTGGATTCTTACCTAATGCCCTTTAGTTTCAAGGTGAACTGCAAAGGATTTGTAAATATATATGTTTGTACCCTCTTTTGTTTCTTTCTGATATATAAAAAGAGCCCGAATGGTTTTAATTTTTACAAGATTTTTCTACTTGTTTTTTTAATTTAGAATGATCAAGAATATAATTTTGGTTTACTTTGGTTTTGTTGGAGGACCACTGGGAGGTCTTGGGGATGTCCACTGTGATCTTTTAACATCTCAATTGAATGTGTGAGAATGGTAAACCTTTAACAAAGATTTCTTTTATTCAAAATGTGAATTAATCTTTGAAGTTCAATAGGTGTTACAAAATAAACAAAACAGAAAGCATACTAAGTAGTCAAAACTCTCAAAGCATGCTAAATATGTAATTTAAATTGCTTTATTCTGTGGATTATCTTTGAAAGGATTCATGGACTGTAAACTCCTTGGGGCGAGGACTGTTTCTTTATGTTGTCTGCGTACCGTCTTCATACAGTATTTAGCACAGTGAGGTCTTTGATTGGGGTCTCTATGCTCTACTGCAGTGCAAATAATTATTAATAATAGAAGAATGTTTTAAGGATAGGGGTTTAAGAATGGAAAATAATGTTACGTCAGGTTCCAATGATGACTTTTAAATGGGAGCCACTATACATGAATACAGTATCAGAGGGATAGCCATGTTAGTCTGGATCTGTAAAAAGCAACAAAGAGTCCTGTGGCACCTTATAGACTAACAGACGTATTGGAGGATAAGCTTTCATGGGACAAAGTGGGTATTCACCCACGAAAGCTCATGCTCCAATACATCTGTTAGTTTATAAGGTGCCACAGGACTCTGTCACTTTATACATGAATATTCTTTCTTACAGCAAGAGCTGCGCTATCTCATGAAAACCTGCCCAGCATAGATAATTGCCTTTTACTAACAAAACAAAATCCTAGATCAGAAAACTAAAGACAGAATTAAAAAAAAAAAATCAAGAGGAGACAAGCCTACTCCCAAGTATTATGATTTCCTTTCCATTTCATATTGCAATCACTAGTTCATAATAATTAGTCTTTCTTCTGTGAAAAAAAATTACACACATTTGACAATACTTCCACTGATTCTTTGCTTGGCTTTTTAAAAGTCAGTCATCTCCTAGGCATGAAAGTCAGGGCTGTTAAATGCTGATATGGTACCATGGGATTCATGATCAGAATTTTCATTGCAATGTAGCCTGTCATCCAGAACTGACATTACACCCCACTCAAAACAGTGTCAGAATCAGAAGTAGCGTCATTAGTTGTAGCAGAAGCAGCAGTGTCATCTGGACAAAAAAGGCTCCATATTGACCTTTAGGAGTTTCTGATCCTTTATGTTTGCATAATTGTTTACAGCTTCAATAACCACTTTCTCAGCACCATCAGACATAGGACAATAAATCAGGAAAGGATTCCTGTGGTTATATTACAGACCTGGGCTTAGGAGTTTTTCGGGTCCAGTTTCTTGTTCCGCAGATTTATTGTGTGACCTTGGTTAAGTCACTTCATCTCTCTTTGCTTAAGTTCCCCATCTATAAATGACTTCTCTACCTCTCAGGGGGTAAGCGAGGATAAGTTCTTTAAGGCTTGTGAAGTGCCCAGAGACTAGTGTAATGGTGACCATCATTCGTTTACAAAGCTCTCATGGGTGCTTTGACTGCTTTCTGATTATATATGCCATCATGTGCCAGCAATGCCCGTCTGCATTGGTCAAACTAGACAGTCTCTATGTAAAAGAATAAATGGACACAAATCAGACATCAAGAATTATAACATTCAAAAACCAGTTGGAGAACACTTCAATCTTCCTGGTCACTTGATTACAGACCTAAAAGTCACAATAATACAACAAAAAAAACTTCAAAAACAGACTCCAACGAGAGACTGCTGAATTGGAATTAATTTGCAGACTGGATGCCATTAAATTAGGCTTGAATAAAGACTAGGAGTGGATGGGCCATTACACAAAGTAAAACTATTTCTCCATGTTTATATTTTCCCCCTACTGCTCCTCACACCTTCTTGTCAACTGCTGCAAATGGGCCATTTTTGATTACCACTACAAAAAAATTTTTCTCTCCTGCTGGTAATAGCTCACCTTAACATATCACTCTCATTATAGTGAGTATGGCAACACCCATTGTTTCATGTTCTCTGTGTATATGTATATCTTCCTACTGTATTTTTCACTGCATGTATCCGATGAAGTGGGTTTTAGCCCACGAAAGCTTACACTCAAATAAGTTTGTTAGTCTCTAAGGTGCCACAAGTACTCCTGTTCTTTTTTCTGATTATATAGTGATTGATGGGCAACTGGATTACAGTAGCTATATAATGGTGACCACAATGTTCAGTTTACTTCTTGTTGTGGCAGAATCCTCACATTAATATTCACTCTGTTCTTTGTTTTCTTTTAAAAATAGGCTTCCATTAGACACAGAATAGAGGTGCTCGTTTGCATAGAAAGGAGAAGGGCTTTGTTTTCCCATTTTGTGAAGACCTGGCTGAACGGAGTCTGTATTAGACATTAGCGGAATATTTAAATTTTCATGGAGGACATTGAGAGCATTGGCACATGGTCATCATCCTTTAATGTTGGTCTTTTTCTCCTTTCTGTTTTGTCCTCTTCAAACAATTAGTGGGAAAAACATCCACTTGGACATGCATCTTGACACAAAAAGTATGCCAAACCACTCTGGAAAAGGATTTAACATGTTTCAATGCAATGCTGTTCACCTTGCAGCATCCTTGACCGCCTTGGATCCACTGAGAGATGTTGAAAGAGGTACATAACACTTTTTAAATGTAGAAATATTGCTCTTTGCTTTGGCAGTCTTTGAGTTAGCAGGCAAGTTATTGTGATAACTGATGCGGTTGTTTGCTGCCTGTCCTTCACTTGTAGATTCCTTAAGGGTGTCCGTATTTCATATAACACACCATGAACTTTACTGTGAACATCTCATTGTGTACCATATTGTTCAACACTGAATGCTCTTGCTTGAGAAGCCTAAGAAAAGAAAATGCCATTATACAAATCATAATGCCACTATATAAATGCATGGTATGCTCACACCTTGAATACCGTGTGCAGTTCTGGTTGCCCTATCTCAAAAAATGATCCATTAGAATTGGAAAAGATACAGAGAAGGGCAACAAAATGATAAGAGGTATGGAACAGTTTCCATATGAGGAGAGATTAAAAAGACTGGGACTGTTCAGGCTGGCAAAAAAAAAAAATCTAAGGGAGGGATATGATAGACGTGAACAAGGAATTGTTATTTACTCACTTCATATAACACAAGAACAAGGGCTCACCCAGTTAAGTTAATAGGCAGCAGGTTTGAAACAAACATAAGGAAGTACTTCATGACACAATGCACAGCCAAAATGCAGGACTCATTGTCAGGTGATGTTGTGAGGGCCAAAAGTATAACTGGGTTTAAAAAAGAATTAAATACATTCAAGGAGGTTAGGTCCATCAATGGCTATTAGCCAAGATAATCATGAATGCAATCTCATGCTATGGATGGCCCTAAGCCTCAGGCTGCCAGAAGCCGGGATGAACAGCAGGGATGGTTTATTCAATAATTGCTCTGTTTTTGTTCATTCTCTCTGAAGCATCTGGTACTGGCCACCATTGGAAGACAGATAACTGGGCTAGACGGACCACTGGTCTTGACTCAGTATGGCTAGTTTTATGTTCTTAAAGTGGTACTCCCAGGTGGCTCCAGTCTCCTTTTCAGCTGATGAAACAGCAAATTGTGTTTTCCATGCAGCTGTCTTGATTCCCTGCATGCTATTGCAGTGTCTGAAATGTCCAGCAGCCAGCCTGTTGTGAACATTCTTTTTATGATGGAAAGGTCAAACACTACCAAGTTGAGTGCAGATAAAATACGGTATGTACAGAAATTCAGCATCTTCACTTTTAGCTCCGTTGTCCCAAATAACAAATTAGGGTTAGCCATATCACATGCCAATGATTTTCTTCGGAGCAGTGAGCAGGTTCAATGCCAACAGTAGAAAGGAAAACCTACCTTTAAAAGGTCTTGGGGGAAGAGATCCTATAAGGAACACCAAAGACAAGGAGGAAATAAAATGACATTCCATCATATTTATTAGTTTGTTCCTAATGCACAATTCCAATCCTTTTGATTTATGCATGCACTATTCCCTAATTCTGTGGTGGTTTAACATAACTTTGCTGGTGTATTTGCTTCATAGTATTTCATTCTTTGGACATTAAGGTACGGAATGGAAGCAGTATTTTTGTAGACATACAAAGGAATAAATTGCAAATAAAGTCAGTGAGAGGTATTCCATTTTTGATTGTCATGCAAGGAATTATCTTGCTAGTGAAAAGATCAGTATTATGAATCACATGAAAAAATATATTGCAAACGGATCCTGTCCTTTCACTTTAATTGGTATGCTGCTTTTACTTGTAATAAATTACAGAGAGTAGAACCTAAAGGATGTGATAATCTACTCATAGGGCTGGACTTACCACGAGGTGAACTGAGGCAGCCACCTCGGGTGCCAGGCTGGGGATGAGGGGTGTAAGGGTCTGGTGCTGGGGCTCGTCCCTTTCAGGTGCAGCGGGGAGCCAGGGCGCCTCGCTACACAGCAGCAATCTGTCCAGGGCTCAGACCCTTCAGCAGGGCTGAGCAAACAAACAGTTTCTAGGCAAGTCAGAGTCCCGGCCCTTCAACAGGGGCTGGTCGGACACAGAGTCCGTAAGCCCAGCCCTAAAGCAGGGCGGGGCAACAAACAGTTCAGGCTCAGGCCTTTCAGCAGGGCTGAGCAAATACAGAGTCTATAAGCCCGGCCCTGGAGCAGGGCGGGGCAGCAAATGCCGGTAAGGGTCAGACCCTCAGGCAGGGGCTGAACAGCGAGTTAAACAGTACAGAAGACCTCCTCAGGCCAGGGAGAGTGGGAGTCTGCCACCTTTGGAAGGGTGGCAGGGGGGGACGCAGGTCCTCCCACTCCACTGCGTCCTGGCCCGGGGCCCTGGCAGCGGCAAAGATTCACTGCAGTCAGTGGGGATCCTGGCCGCAACACACTGATATTGGTTTGAGGTCCCCTGGAGCCAGACTGGGGTCGGCTACCCCCGGGCCACTTCCAATCTCCCCCTCTCTAGGTACCTGTCCTTCGCCGGCGTCATCCGGTGGGTCCCAGACCATGGGCTCCTCAGGATACTGGCCGTAGGGGAGCTCAGGCGACTCCTCTGGATACCGGGCGTAGGGAAGCTCAGGCAGCTCCTCTGGATACCGGGCGTAGGGAAGCTCAGGCAGCTCCTCTGGATACCGGGTGTAGGGAAGCTCAGGCAGCTCCTCTGGATACCGGGTACAGGGAAGCTCAGGCAGCTCCTCCGGATACCAGCCACGAGGGAGCTCAGGCCAGCGCTTTTCTGGATACTGGGCACGGGGAAGCTCAGGCCAGCGCTCTTCTGGATACCGAGCTCTGGGCAGGCTGGGCCCGGCGGGAGCTCAAGCACCAGCATCTGTCCTCTCTGGCGGCCAGCGCCTATCTGAGCGCTGGGGCCAGGCCTTTATACTTCCTGTCCTGCCCCTTAACTTCCGGAGGGCGGGGACTGGCAGCGGTGGCTCCACCCACCTCAGTGTCTGTTCTGGCTCGTCCCTTTCAGGTGCTGCTGGGAGCCAGGGAGCCTCACTACAGGGCAAAGACCCTGAGTGTAGAAAATTGTGTCTGCTGCTGGTGCATTTGTATTCTCTTTGCTCTAGTTGCACAGAGATGGTGGAGTGCTGTGCTGAAGGAAGGAGGGCACAAGAGACATAACAGGCAGGCAGGAGAAAAGGTGAGAGGGAATAACAGAAAGCAGCAGGAGCTGCAGGGAGAGAGTGGAGGAGCTCTTATGTACCTCTCTAGCATCCCCAGGAGCCTGGACTGATTAACACCAGTTTCTCAGGGAGCTTCCTGTTTCCTTATGATTCCCTGAACCCACTTGAGGAGAACAGGCAGTCAACTGAAGTAGTAGGAGTCAGTTAAGGCCTTAAGACACTGATATCTTCCCTCACTCAGGCCCTGCTACCAGCCTGCTTATTTGTCCCCTTCAACTGAGTGTTGAGAGCCACTATAGCTGCAACAGAAGAGCAGTCACCAGTGAAAGAAGAAAACGCCCCTCTGGGGCAGCATTTAGAAAAAAAAAAAAGAAGAAAGCAAAGGAAGTTTTCTATCTAAGCAGGAAGGAGCTCTCCTGAGATACATAGACACAAATGTTCATGGTGAGCCTTCCGGCCCCAGTGAGGATGTAAGTGGTGAGGAGATGCCTGATCTTCCAGTTAGTCAGAGTGCAGGTGACCTAGCAGCTACTGCAGCATCCATAGCTCCATCTCAAATGGATGTGACCATGCACATTCCTGAAGAAAAGTGTAGATTAGAGAAGAGTGTGGTGGAGGAGCAAGAAACAACTGCTGCTGAGCTTAGTTCCTTAAGTCTAGATGATCCAGGACTGTGGACCCACTTGAGCAGTAGCCTGAGGGACTTCCTTGTATTACAGGAAGAAGGCAGAAGAAGAAGAAGAACAGTAAGAAGACAGAATTGATACCCTTCAAGTTTTGGCCCAAGTGAGGGGGGGAAGAGGGGTGTCATTTGAACTCCCTCCCTCAGGTGCCAGAATGTTGTCAGCTGGCCCTGTCTACGCACATTTACATTGTTACTTAAATTGAACACACGTTCACACTTACTGTTTCAGCACAGGTAATTTTTTGTTCAGCATCTTCTCCTAGAGCTTGGTGTAACGAAACAATGTGCATTTCTGCCTTCTCTTGTTTATTGGCAGTATGGGACAGAAGATACAAGTACATATGAGCCCGTGGTGCAAGGTCCAAGAATGGTACTCACGCTAAGGAAGGAGGGCAATTTTACCTTTGGGTGCCCGGTATGTTTCATCCTTGTGTTGTTTGGGATGGATGAGAATGGATGAAACTTTTATTCTCATTTTGTAGTATTATGTATTTCTATTAGTTGTTCAGTTGATATGTCTGCATTAGTCATAAGAATCAGCCCAGAGCTTCATCCATTCCTTGAATCTATGTGAATTGAACCAGATCCCTTTGGGAGATGTTCAGAGATGCCCCCATCCCAATTTTTTCTTATTTAGTTTTCTTTCGTGGTGAGGTTTAGCTATCTTTCTGCTGTTGTTTTGTTTTTGTTTTAGGTCTTGCACATAATCAAATCAAACTTCCTCAGAGTCTTAATTGTTTGTCACAGCCCAGAGTGCACTGTATGAATTTGTGTGAATACATCCAGAACATTCAAGGTACAGTTTTACATGCCACTATGGTGACTCCTGACAGGACATTCTGTTTATATGCTCAAGTGGTGTAGGATGAGAAATGCAGTGGAGCACCATGATAGAGTAGACTTTACCTGAAGATTCTGGTTGTTCAATAAGACTTGGCATCACAGGTTAATGTAGACAAATATAATCAGCAATTGAGTGTTTGGTTAGAATAGGATAAATTAACTCCTATGAATATATCAAGTTAGTGTTGAAGTTTGCTGTTGAGACAACATGTGCTTGGGGTGATTATATTTTTAAAATTCTTTTTTTTTTATTAACACTTATTATCATACTGAAGCCAATTAGCAAGGAGGTTTTGGGCCTGGAGTGGTAAATTGTCATGTTACTTTCACAAAGGTGGTTTTACATTTGCCTTCTTTCGTTTCTTATAAAGATGTTATGTCCAGGTTCTTACAGTGCGGTAGGTGTACATTAGAGCTAGTTGGAAAAGGCAGTTTTGTCAAAACTGAAATGTTTCACAGGAACATGTTTCTCTAGATGATAGTTTTGATGGAAAAAGGTCAAAATGAATTGTTTCAATTGTTCCAAATCAATATTTATTAATAGTTGTGAATCAAAATGTTTTGTGGAATTTTTGTTTCTTAGAAAATTTTGAAATTTCGGCAACTTTGTTCTGATTCAGAACAAAAATAAATTTTGAAATGTCAGAATGTCCTTCTGACCAGCTGTAGCATACAAGTTTAAATAAATAAATCATCCTTGTTTGTCATCCAAGAAGTGCTTTGCTTAATTAGGTAAGATAACGTGATTCCTCTTAGTTAGAGCTCTGTGAAATTCTCTGGTTTCAGCTAGCAGGAGTTTGCAACTTTGAATCCTTGTTTTGGTTGTAGAAATGACAACTCAAAGTCATGTCAGGTTTGTGCCTATGTATCGTAAAGATGGTTAATTTATTTATTTATTGGTCTTATCTTGACAATTGACATTAGCTGGAATACTTGAGTTGACAGTTTCTCCTCCATGCACAGATAACCCATAGGACTCCTAGAATTGCTAGGGAAGAAGCCTCAGGATGATATCCCTAGAGTCACTTTCCTCCTTTTTTTTAATATGCTTATCGGTGTATAAGCTCCCGATGAGTTTGTGTGTCCAAAAGAGCTAATGCAATTTTGGGATTCATAAACAGGGAAATCTTGAGTATAGTAAAGAGGTTATTTTATCGCTATATTTGGCACTGGTGTGACTACTACCAGAATACTGTGTTTCTAGTTCTGGTGCCCACAACTCAAGAAGGATGTTGATTAACTGCAGAGGATTCAGAGAAGAGCCATAAGAGTGATTAAGGGATTGGAAAACATACCTATAGTGATAGACTCAAAAAGAGCAATCTAGTTAGTTTAACAAAGAGAAGGTTAAGGGGTGACTCTAAGTACCTCCCTGGGGAACAAATGTTTAATAATGGGCTCTTCAATCTAGCAGAGAAAAGTATGACACAATCCAATGTCTGGAAGTTGATGCTAGATGAATTCAGACTGGAAATAAGGTGTAAATTTTTAACAGTCAGAGTAATTAACCATTGGAACAACTTACTAAGGATCTTGGTGGATTCTCCATCACAGACAATTTTTAAATCAAGATCACATATTTTTTCTAAAAGATACAGTCTAGGAATTATTGTTGGGAAGTTTCCTGGCCTGTGTTTTATAGGAGGTCAGACTGGGTGTTCTGAATTGGTGAATCTTTACCTTTTGTCGTGTTTTATGGGAGAGGAAGGACTGGTGGTGTGCTACCCTTCTCTTTGATGCTTATGACTTCACAGGGTGGCTATGAGACCCCTTCTCTATTCCAAACTTTTTCAGCCTGTGCTACAACAATTTTCAATTGATGTAGGGTCCTATAGAGACCATAATCAGTTGGCATGAGTTAGACCATAACCAGCTGGCAACAGTTTTAACTTACATTGATGGGTTGGAGTCAGTGCATATGCATTGTGAGAATCAGGGAGGCCTATATTGCTGCTCGCTGATAACCCCTCCACCTCCTGTGCTGGTCATATGTCAGTGCAGGAGAGAGTCTATGCCAACATACCAGCCTTGCAGACATTACAACATGAAGTCCTGGTTTTGCAACTGGATCTACTAGCGCAGAGTTCTACTTCAGTAGAGCTTGGTGTGGGTGAGGGGTTTTGCAATTGCTTGGTTTGATTGCAGGATCATTGCTTAAATCAGCATATTACAGATGAAGGATGGGTAGAAAATTTATTGAACTGAACAGATATACTTAATGTGTTTTGATACAGCCATTTTTTTTGTAAATAGAGAAATTCTAAAAACTTTCACCTTTCTCCAGTTTTACATAACAATAATAATTAATAACACATATTTTCATGTTTGGATCTTATACTACCCATCACATAAATAAATACACATTAGAAAAGCTTATCAATACTGTGATGGTGATGTTTTCAACCCTTGGGAAAACGGCAATATCAAAGATACTTGCAAACGTGGCAGTAATTAGCCTCATAACTCTATTTGAGGTTTGATTTGCTATTAATGTGCAATGATACAATCAAACTTTTGAATAAATTATAGACAAAATCTTTCTGTTGTGTAACATTTGACCTAGAGTCTCTGCATCCTGCTGTTTATGAAGACATACTGTACAATTAGACACGCTAAACATTTACAGTGATCTGTTACATGGGGGATAGCATACACAGGAGCTCCATTAAGCAATTTAAGTATTGTTAGTGTCAATTTTATTTTCATTTCCTGTTCCAACTAAATACTGTACATTCCTGTGCATATTACTGTAGAGTGGAAAAAGAAAAAAATCCACTAGAAGCAGAGCTCGTTTGAAACCACATTTTTTTCACTGGCGATTCCCCTTCCCCTATAGTATAACTGCATTCTTTGTGGCCATTGGACAAAGGTCAGGTGTTGATAGTAATTTTTTTAGATCTATCAGCAGCCTTTGATGCCTTTTAAATGAGGTATTGCGGACCTGCCTGCTGTTTGCAGACAGTTTAGTTTAAAGTGTTGCTTATTTCTAGTGAATATCCTGCACCCAAATGCCATGATGAATGATAAAACTCATTAAAGCCATAATACTCCATTTTTACCTGGGTACAACACCATTTCTGTATACAGTAACTTGTCTCTGTTGTGTAAAATATGAGGAAATCAGAGTTATACAATACAAAAACGATAGTAGAATAGACTCTGATTTTTTTCCTTGATAATAAAATGTCTCATTTGGCTTCCTGTGACAGGGAAGCCAACTGTAAAGGTCACTTCTGTAGTGAACTTCACAGATGCTAAACTCTAATATCAAGTATTACAATCTAGTTATCTTACTGTGGTATTTGCCATCCTGGTTGGTCTTTTCCTTGCTTCCACAGTAGGTTTTTGTCGTGCTTTTGGAGCAGCATGTCAATCTGTTTTAGGATTACATTTGCAGATAGTTTTTCTTCTGCCATGTTTTACCATTTTTTCCCTGAATAACTCTTGATTGTTAATTGTTGCACAGCTCTCTTTCCATTAAGGTCAAACCACAAAAAAAGATGTTTCCCCCACATCTGCTATATCTCAATTTTCTGACTAAATCTAAGCATTAGCTTTAAATAAAAAATGAAATGTCTATTATTCATCTAGAATGCAAGTCAAGAATGAGATATTAAACTTATTATGATAGATCCAATGACACTGTTATGAGTAGGCAAATGCAAGTTGATTGGTTTGTTATTTTTTGAATAAGTTGAGATGTTTTATAACCTTATTCATACTTACGTTGGCTTATCCATGGTTTTCCTACATTGTACTGTTTAGGATCAGCATTCCTCATCTCATGCATCGTACATCTGGCTTTTAGGTCTGGCACTCTGTGCTTCTTTTACCTTCCTTAATGATGCACTCAGGGAGTAGGGCACTATCACTGCCTGCCTCCGATTCATTGGTAAGAACATAAGAATGGCCATACTGCATCAGGCCTTTAGTCTATTTAGCCCAGCATCCTGTCTTCTGACAGAGGCCAGTGCCAGATGCTTCGGAGGGGATGAACAGAATGGGGCAATTTTGAGTGATCCATCCCCTGTTGTTCCCGCTTCTGGCAATTAGAGATTTTGAGACACCCGGAGCATGGGGATGCATTCCTGACCATCTTGGCTAATAGCCATTGATGGACCTATCCTCCATGAACTTATCTAATCCTTTTTGGAACCCAGTTATAGTTTTGGCCTTCACAACATCTCCTGGCAATGAGTTCCACAGGTTGACTATGCTTTGTGTGCAAAAGTACTTTCTTTTGTTTATTTTAAACTTGCTGCCTTTTTAATTTTATCCTCTAGTGCTTATATTATGTGAAGGGATAAATAACACTTCCCTACTCACTTTCTCCGTACATTCATGATTTTATAGACGTCTATCAGATCCCGCTTAGTAATCTCTTTTCTAAGATGACTAGTTCCAGTCTTTTTAATCTCTCCTTTTATGGAAGTTCTTCCATACTCCTAATCATTTTTGTTGCTCTTCTCTGCATCTTTTCCAATTCTAATATATATTTTTTGAGATGAGGTGACCAGAACTGTATGCAATATTCAAGATATGGGAAAACCATGGATTTATATAGTGGCATAATGATATTTTCTATTTTATTATCTATCCTTTTCCTAATGGTTCTGAAATTATTAGCTTTTTGACTGCTGCTGCACAGTAAGCAGATGTTTTCAGAAAACTATCCATGATGACTTCAAGATCTCTTTCTTCAGCTAATGTAGACCTCATCATTTTTTAGGTATAGTTGAGATTATTATTTCCAGTGTACATCACTTACCAACACTGAATTTCATCTGTCATTTTCTTGCTCAGTGATCCAGTTTTGTCAGATCCCATTATAACTCTTAACATTCAGCTTTGGGCTTAACTATCTTGAGTAATTTTGTATCATCTGCAAATTTGGCTATCCTCACTGTTCACCCCCTTTTCCAGACCATTTATGAGTATGTTGAACATTGGTCTCAGTACAGATCTTAGGAGGATCTCTTAGGGGGATCACCTCTCTCCACTGTGAAAACTGACTATTTATTCCCACCCTTTGTTTCTTATCTTTTAACCGGTTACTGATCCATGAGAGGAACTTCCCTCTTATCCAACAACTGCTTAGTTTGCTTAAGAGCCTTTAGTGTGGAACCTTATCAAACGCTTTCTGAAAGACCAAGTATAATGTATTCACTGAATCACACCTGTCCACATGTTTGTTGACCCCCTCAAAGAATTCTACTAGAATGATTTCCTTTTACAAAAGCTACATTGACTGTTCACCAAACATATTGTGTTTATCTATTCTTTAATCCCAAAATGGAGCATAGGCTGCTCCGAATCCATGTCTGCTGTGATTGGGGATGATCTAGGCACACCATATGCCACTGTTTTTTTAATCAAACATTACCAAATCAGAGACAAAAAAATATCATTCTAGGAACTGGCACAGAAGCTGGATCCAGAGTTCATAGTGAAATCCATGGCCTCTGCATGAAGTGCATAAGGGGTGGCCTTCCCCAGCTGCCCATGCGTGTGAGCACTAGAGACAATCTAACTGCAGTTTCTGTTTGCACTATATTAAAGCTAAATTGCTTAGCAAGGTTAAAATGTATGAATAAACAAATTAAAGCTTTAAGGTCCTGAAATATGTGTTTGATCAATGTTTAGAAAATAGTCAGGAGTGAGTTAAAAATCTAGCCTGCTAAGGTTTTAACCTTGCAGTTATGGAACAACTGCACAGATTGGAAATTGTTAGGCATATTGGCTTCCCTTGGATCCATATACTAAAGAAATGGAAAAACAATGGTAGGGGAAAAACACTTTTTCTTTTAAATTCATTTCAAGCCACTTAAAATGAATAATAATACTACAAAATCACTGGAGGCCCTAGAATGCTAAGACCTGCAGTCTGCTAAAATTGGCAGATGAGTCAAGCATCTGCTGAGTGAACTCACATACCCAAGACATTAGATTATCCCACAACAATCACACGCCCTATTGTGGTTTAGTTTTTACTTATGACAGTTACTCAGACATTTAAACACCAACTGATCATAAACATTTTTTATTTAACAAGCAATAACTGTTCCAATATCCATCTTTCTATATATATTAGCATTGCATTTGGTTTATATATTAACTGTTGAAGTCCCTGAGATTTAACAACTATGACACAGTGACTGTGATAGGTAGATATCTACATTAAATATACTTCCATTATACAGTAGTTCTTGATCCTTAATAAATGTTTTTATTACTAATTGGTATTTATTATTCACCATATATTATTTGAATGATTGAATGGTCTCAGAATGAATATTTGGGAATTTTAAGATACATTTTGAATAAGAATATGCTCCATTTATGTTCCCTGTATCCAGTGTGTGTTTTAACTCTTACTTCTTTCTGGTTTTCCAATTGATGAAAAAGCTCTTCTATTAAGTTTGAAAAAGTAGAACACTGTGTTTTTAGTAAGCTAGAGCAAGCCATGCTTTCAAATTACTTTTACCTTTGAGCAAAATCACTGCATATTGAATGAAAAACAATTTTTTGTTCAATGGAATTCTTTGCAGTTGATGCCAAAAAAAATCAGTCAAATGAATTATCTTTTGTTCTGAAAAGTTATGTAAAGCATGAGGCCCAGATGCATAGTTTAATAACACGATACTGCAACTTTAACAAGGACTACATTTGTCTTTAAGTCCACATGCTAGTGAAAGCTTAATATGAAAAACTTTTGTCTAGCACAAGTGATTTGAAGATGTTTTGCTCCATGCATGTGAACTCAGCAGGTGATTCTTGCCTATCTTTGATGTCAAACAGCACAAAACTTCAGTGAGTAGTAGCTTCAGAAATGCAATAGACATAGCTGAGTCTTCATACGAAGCTCATGCTTGAACTACATCAGAAGAACTGACATCTATTATGGTGAGCAAAGACAAGTGTTTGAAAAGAGATTCAAACAGAAGTGTCAGAATTTACAGTGCATAGTTTTATATAAGTTGATTTTAACCAAGCATATCTCTATGAACTCTGCAGGATAGAAAAGAAATTTCAAAAGGCCGAGAAATTGTTGTCATCTAAGGGCATGGAATGTTTTAATAGCTTAAGGAAGAACATTTCTGAAAGGTTATATGGTGATCCATTTACTTTGACTGAGTAATAAGGCTCGTCATTGTGATGGTGAAGTTTTTAACCCTTAGAACAATGGAAATGTATAAATGCATCTGAGATATTTAGGAAGCTGAGAGTAATTGGCTGTTGTGAATAAGACTTTTTGAGATTTTAGTTCATCCTAATACGCAGTTTACAATAAGAGTTCTGAATAAATTAACTACACATTTTTCAGTCACCTTATGTCTGACCTAGACTTTTTCTGCCTCAGATTAAGACATACCTTAGGAAAAGGAACTGCACTTACAAATGGTCACTTCTAAGGGGAGAGCATGCACACAATAGCTCCATTAAGTATCATTAAGATTGTTTATCATTTTTCTTCCATTAATTCATTTTCATTCCCTGTCCTAAATACATACTCCTTGTGTGCATTACATGGCACTGGGAAAAGAAAAACCCTTTGTAGGAGCATAGTTTGTTTGAAACTGTGTCCTACAGGCTTACTCACAGCAGTACTCTGAAACTGTCCCCAAGGAGTCCAGTGTCACAAACCAACCTAATTGTTCTTCTTGAAATGTTGCTTCTTTCACTAACAACTAAAAAAAAAAAAGCAAAACTGCTTGGCTGAGGCACAGAAACTCAGTGCCTGCTGTATTTTCTAGCTTGTAATCAGCATGTAACAAAGTGATTTGTTTTTATGTTTCCTTAATTTGTAATTAATATAATTAGAAAGACACTTGGTGGGCTAGTAGCTCAGTTATTATTGTCTACTGTTTAATTATATCTTTTGTAACAAATTTCCCATGTTGTATTAGCCATGAAAAATCTCCATCATTTTATAAAAAATAAAATGACTCACAAAACTGAACTTTTCCCTGTCCCTGGAGCGTACCACTTTGCTCACTTCAGAGGGCCAGATATTGAGAGGCGCTTACCTGCCTTGAAGCCATTTGCTCAGCATCTCTCAGAGATGGCCCTCAGAGATAAGTAATGATCTATTTGCTGCTTACCACATTGCTTGAACACATTGTGGGAACACATTTGTGGAAACACGTGAACACACAGTTAGTCAGGCCTATGGTATATGGTGACGGTTACCCTTTTCTCCTTTATTCTGAAAGATGCATAAGGCTGTCTCACACTGAGACACTTGGTATCACTATAGTTTGCGGAGCAGTATGTTTTAAGATCAAGAGTCCCAGAACTTTGTGTCCTATAGTAAAAAGAATAGATTTAATATGGATTCCTGTTGCTGTGGGAACTAGTTGCTAGAACATTTTCTGAATGATTTTAAACTTGAAGTGCAATTGTTTTAACTAACATTAGAAAAAGAAGTTAACCACCTTTGCATATTGCTGCATTTGACTTACTAAGCAATGTATTTTAATGAGCAATTTTGTTTTAGCATCATACCTCTGAAGTGATTTTTGAAGGGTAAAATACAAAAAAGGTTTATTTACACTGAAGGAACTCTTTTCATCTGATCTCGAATTTCCCACGTAAGTATTTTGGCTTTGATACTCATTGTGGTTATTTTATTGTAGTAGGCTGAGGAATATGCTAAATGTAGTAGAGAGAGTTGTTATTGTACGTGTCTTCTCAATTGCTGCTTGGTTTTGCACGTTTACCCAGATTCTTCCACTCCAGAGTGAGTTCCTCTTATAAAATCCTTCATAGATTCTAAGGCCAGAAGAGACCATTGTGATCCTGTAGTCTGACATCCTATATTACATAGGCCATAGAACTTTCCCAAAATAATTCTTTCTTGAACTAGAGTTTAATACTACTTACCATGGGCCTGACCAGGTAACTCCAAACCATAAAAGGTTGAAAAAAGGCCACAGAGTCTGATCTTACAGCAGGCTGAGCTATGGAGGCACAAAGCCAGCCTGTCATAGGAGACTGTCAAGAAAAAAAAAATCTTCTCAAGGCAATTTGCACAGCACACAGAAAGGCCTGGTCTACACTATGCGTTTAAACCGATTTTAGCAGCGTACCCGTCCACACTACGAGGCCCTTTATATCGATATAAAGGGCTCTTTAAATCGGTTTCTGTACTCCCCCCCAACAAGAGGAGTAGCGCTAAAATCAGTATTACCATATCGGATTAGGGTTAGTGTGGCCGCAAATCGATGGTATTGGCCTCCAGGCTGTATCCCACAGTGCACCACTGTGACAGCTCTGGACAGCAATCTCAGCTTGGATGCACTGGCCAGGTAAACAGGAAAAGCCCCGCGAAATTTTGAATTTCATTTCCTGTTTGCCCAGCGTGGAACTCTGATCAGCACGGGTGGCAATGCAGTCCCAAATCCAAAAAGAGCTCCAGCATGGACCGTACGGGAGATACTGGATATGATCGCTGTATGGGGAAACAAATCTGTTCTATCAGAGCTCTGTTACAGAAGACGAAATGCCAAAGCGTTTGAAAAAAAAATCTACAGGCTACACAGTGCTGCGTGACAAGCATAACGGGAAGCCAGAGACTCAAATGGACGCTCATGGAGGGAGGGAGGGGGTACTGAGGACTCCAGCTATCCCACAGTCCCCAGCAGTTTCTGAAAAGTATTTGCATTCTTGGCTGAGTTCCCAATGCCTGTAGGTTCAAACACATTGTCCGGCGTGGTTCAGGGAATAGATCGTCAATTTACTCCCACCCCACGTGAAAGAAAAAGGAAAGAAATCGTTTCTTGACTTCTTTCAATGTCACCCTATGTCTACTGAGTGCTGCTGGTAGACGCGATGCTGCAGCAGTGAAGAGCAGTATCCACTCCTCTCCCTTCCCTGGTGGCAGATGGTACATGTTTGATTGCTGAATACCCCTGGCTGGCCTCAGGGGTGCCTGGGTAAAAATAGGAATGATTCCTGGTCATTCCCAGTAGATGGGACAGAACAGCTGGTAACCATCTTCATCATAGCCACTGGGGGCTGAGCTCCATCAGCTCCCTCCCTTTCCTGTGTAAAGAAAAGATTCTGTCCTGCCTGGACTATCATAGCAGCGGCATGCTGGGCTCCTCTCCCCCCGCACGGCTTAATGTCCTGCCTGGACTGTCATAGCATGAGGAGGCTGCCTCCCCCTCATTTTATCTCACTAACAAGTCACTGTTTCTTATTCCTGCATTCTTTATAACGTCATGACACAAATGGGGGGGACACTGCCACGGTAGCCCAGGAAGGTTGGGGGAGGAGGAAAGCAAAGGGTGGGGTTGTTGCAGGGGCACCCCCTGTGAATGGCATGTAGCTCATCATTTCTGCGGGATCTGACACGGAGCAGCTGTGCTCTCTGATACACTGCTTCTCTAGTACACTTGCCCCAAATTCTAGGCAGGACTGACTCTATTTTTAGAAACCATAAAGGAAGGATTGACTCAGGGAGTCATTCCCAGTTTTGCTTTTGCGCCCCCGGCCGATCTCAGCCAGGGGCACCTATGATAGCAGCAGATAGCACAGAAGGACAGATAACTGTCATCTCATTGCCAAATTACACTGGCAGCAGACAGTACAGAACAACTGGTAACTGTCTCTGCTATCATGCAAAAGCAAATGAATGCTGCTGTGTAGCGCTGGAGTATCGCCTCTGTCCGCGGCATCCAGTACACATACGGTGACTGTAAAAAAAAAAAAAAATCTGAACGGGCTCCATGGTTGCCATGCTATGGCGTTTGCCAGGGCAATCCAGGGAAAAAGGGCGCGAAATGATTGTCTGCTGTTGCTTTCCCGGAGGAAGGAATGACTGACGACATTTACCCAGAACCACACGCGACAATGATTTTTGCCCCATCAGCCACTGGGCTCTCAACCCAGAATTCTAAGGGGCAGGGGAGACTGTGGGAACTATGGGATAGCTACGGAATAGCTACCCACAGTGCAACGCTCCAGAAATCGATGCTAGCCTCGGACCATGGACGCACACCGCCGAATTAATGTGCTTAGTGTGGCCGCGTGCACTCGACTTTATACAATCTGTTTTATAAAACCGGTTTATGTAAAATCGGAATAATCCCGTAGTGTAGACGTACCCAAAGGGAAGATCTCATTTAAATGAAATCCCAACACCCATGTTGTACAACTCATGATTCCTTCCAACAGAGGCCTCACAGTTTACACAGCCGGTGGCAGCGAGTCTCCGAACCCAGTTCAACAGACTCATTGGGCTAGCGCTACAGTGCTAGAAATAGCTGTGTGGACAGCATGTTTAAGTTGTCATGTGAAATGGAGTTCTGGCTCTGAAGCCCAACCCACTACCTAAGCTTCAGAGCCTGAGCCACAATGTCTACACAGCTATTTTTAGTGCTGTAGCACAAGCCCTAGACATACTTCAGTGGTAGTAAATCCTCTCAACAGCTTCAGGTAGTGATATGGATGACTTTAGGCTCCTGGTGCCTCTTGCTTCTGCTTTTATTACAGGAGTGTGATGAGGGAAATCCCTTGATTACTTTATGCTTTGAGGACTCTTCAGCCCTAATAAATAAGTTCCTTGCCCCTTTTCCTTGGCTTATGACTGGAATAGAGCTATAATCCTGGTGGAGTTCAATCTTTTGCAACCTTTTAACATTCTTCCTTGGCTGGCTGGATGGCATTCAGTCAGCAGGAGAAAAACTAGTTCTCCTCTATGTGTGGTAAAATCCATACAAGAGGTTTAAAGGGGAAGAAAGGGCATTATAGGGGGCAAGAGCTTCATAAGGTTCTCTTTACAGAGACAGCCTCCTGAACTGCAGTAGTTGGGATCGCTTCCCCACATAATAGTCTGTATATTTGTATTCAGTATCCACACATATCCTGGGGATTGCTGAGAGGCCGGAGCCATTCATATAAGTGCCACTTCTTTGCTTCCCGGCAGTGGTGTCCTACTTTTGACTGCTTCCCTAGCACTCTTAGTGGAGTGGGATCTGCACCATGGAGCTATAGTAGACCCTACATTTGTATTACATTTTACCACAGGTTTCTGTGGGTATGCCTACACTGGAACATAAGCCTAGATTTGACCCTGGGCTCAAGCCTAACCCCCCCATACTTCCACACTGCAGTTGCGCTAACCAGGCCTTGGACCCAGGGTCCCAGGACCCTGCAGAGCAGGAGGATCCAAGCTCAATTAAGCTGGGACCCAGTGTCTGAGCCCTATTGCTTTGCAGTGTAGACACAGCCTCGCTTGGCTTGGGTCCTGGGACTCAGCAGGAAGTATCTCACAATTCCATGGGACAACACCCTTAGTCCTCTCTATCATAACAATCAGCTATTCACTCCATTGAAAGTGGATGCCATCCCACCTTTGCAAATGGTAGCAGCTCAGGCCAGCTTTAACCCATTCTCTCTGAACACCGATCTGCAACCACACTAGCAGAGCCTCCTGGGTTTACAATGGAGAGTGAATTGATCAAGACTTTGCAAAGTGAGCTACTTCCTGTTAATGTGAAGGGAGGGCATTAAAGTTTTCCAACAGTGCACCATTGTCCTAGGGCTACATTTTTTGGGGCGGGGGGGTGCACTAGGAGCTCTGGGATATGGTTACTTTGACTCGTATCTGGGCATGCAATGTGGATGCCAGAACCCTAGTTTTGAGGATGGGTTAAAAAAGCCTTAATATAGGGTTAAAATACAATATAGACATTCAAACCCAGGGTTCCCTAACATGGATCAGCTGACTCAAATCCCATTAACCCTGGGCTTACATTGCAGCGCAAGCATATCCTATATGGCTGGTGGTGCAATGATTGGCTTCCCCAGCCTACTTTTCCTTCCCAGGCAGATCACTATACTCACAGAGCACGCTCTATTGGGATGCTGAACTTCTGAGAAGGATGAGAAAGATCCTATGGTGGGGACTCTCCACATGGAGTTAAAGGTGGTCTGACAAGACTCATCATTAACAGAATAAATTCAAGGTCCTTATCTCAAATTCAGACCACTGAAAAAGGATTTTAATTTTAAAACTTCAGAGGTAAAAATGACATCTCTCAAAATTACATGTTGGGATCATATTGTATTACTGGGTCATTTCTGTACTAGTGGGCCACAGATTCAAGCTTTATTAAAAATGGTAACGTGCAATGCCTATGAAAGTCCTTGTGACAGCCACATGAATAACAAAACAATTATATTCAATGTAATTGCAGTGAATTCATATGAAATGAATTAATAATGGAGGGGTTCTTAGGAGGAAAAAAAGAATATTGTAAACAAGAATGTGCAGGTTAATCTGATCATTGTAAAGTGGATGGGGCCAAGCAATGGCATCATTTTTAAACAAGTCTCCCCGTCAAAGGGGATTTCTGCTTGAAAAAAATGATGACAAAATATGGCCCATCATATTTTGGTACCAGTTATATAGCATCAAAACTTATAAGTGGATATACTCTAAATAACTTTTCATCTCTAGAGTGAAGGAAGTTGAAAAAGTCTTCACTTTGTGAAGCTTATAGTAGGAAGCTTAATTGTGACTATCTGCATCTCTTGGTATGGTCTGCTAAACCAACTAATAATTGGCCAGAACTAGATCTATGATTTGAAACAGTATGTTAAATACACATTTGCAAAATACATAAAATGCTAAACAAATGTGAAGATAAACAAAAAAGGTCTCGGCCAACAAAATCTGTTGAATGAAAAAATGAGGCTAAACGCTGTGTTGACTGTGTAAGGGAAGGAAGGCTTTTGTCAGTTTGTCTCAACCTTAGCATTATATAAACAGAGTGTGTTTTATGCATTTATATTTCAATTCAAACCCCTCTAGGGTCCCATGAAGAACTCCCTGTGGGATAGAAGTCTCACAGTAGCCTGGTGTTGGGGTGAGTGGTCAGAGTGGCTAAACAAGGGGGCTGTGCGCACTGAAAGCAGACTCTAAACCAACTTTGAATAGGTCCATCTGGAGCGGAGTACTTGGGAGTCTGCTGGAGAAAAAGGCTCAGGAGCCATGTATATGTGGCTCCAACTATTGGGAACACTCAGAAATGGAGTGCAAATGCCACCTACCCACATCAAAGAAGTGGGGGAACTTGATGGGGCCTGCAGTGAAAAGGAACAGTCCCACCAGCAAGGGAGGGAGACGCTAATCAAGAAACAATAGGTAGCTCCTCCCTTGGGGAGTCTTTGGCATGCATGGGCCAGCTGGGGAAAAGGGGTGCTGATTGGCCAGCATTCTTGACCTACAGGATTTCACCCAGTGAGGGGACCATGTGGAACTCTTTCAGCTCTGTTCCACCAGCCCAACCTACTCACCCAAACTAGGAATGGGAACCCAGTCTGACCGATATTGCAGATCGAGCTGATCGCATGTTTAGGGCGTCAGGAAGCAATTTTTTCTCCCATGGACCAATTGGTCGAGGACCAAGGAGTTTTTTGCCTTTCTTGCAGCATCTTTGAGCCACAGTGGGTTAAGTAGGAACATGCCTTAGTACCGAACTGAGGTACTGGGGTGGAGTTGTTTATTCATCACAACTTGAGGCCTGTTTGCAGTGCAGTTAAGAGAATAAAATGAATGGTTCCTAGAGGTAAAAGACCTGGGATTTTGGTGATGGGCCTTGGGCTCATGTGATAGGATCAGACCTTGTGGCCTTCTTGGGCTGAGGCCCCCACCCTGCTGCATCCTCTGTCCCCCTTGCATTGTGGTATGTGTGGTAGGACTCATAGAGAGCTGAGTCCTGGGGGATAAGCTGAAGAGACTTTATCTCTATCTCACATTAAATGGTAAGGGCCCCTCTAACTCCCACACTGGAATCAATTAAATGCCTGGTATAGGAGTGTGTGGGTGATGGATGGGTAGTGCCCCCCCCACCAAGTGTTAAAATTTAATAAAAGTTGCTGCCTGCCACTTAATTCCATGCATGTGTCTGTCTTCATTTTGCCACTGCATCCACATTAAAGCAATAGTGGCTGCTATTCCAGCATATAGACTTCAGCCTGGGTTTGAGGTAGTTTCCAGTCTTCCCTCCCTTTAGATTTCCCAAATATGGTCTGGTTACTTTAGAGTGAATTGCCACCTCCAGTTCAGATGTGGCATTCCTTAGACACTCAACACACCAAATGAAGTCAGTGGGAGTTTTCTATATGCGTAGAATTCAGGATCAAACCTTTAATTCCCTAAACTTTTTTCTTTGTTAAACAAAATAATCTTTTGAGGAAGTTTGTAAAAGGCAAGACTCCAATGGGAGTATTGTGTAAGGAAGGACTGCAGGCTTGAGCTATGGAAGCCTTCCTATCTCTTTAGCTATGTTTGTACTTCTGCCAAAATGGACCTAAATAGGGCTTTTGGGCACTACTGTAACATAAACAATTAATCATAATCATAATAATTAATTTATTTATTTACAGGAGAGACCAGCATGCTCTGAAACATTTATTTACTAAATACCATTATAGTATTGCAGATAGTGTTAATACTAATTTAGGTGCTTTTTCACAAACTAGCATGTATACATTTCTAGTGATTAAATATATGTACAGACTATGTTAAATGTATGCTTACTCGAGAGCTGAACAATGCAGGGAAATATCGTATGCACTCACTTCATACTTTTATGCATGTATTATTGACTTCTTGCCTATAGCTTTGCAGCCATTCTGGTATTTGTACTCATTATTGTATAAGTTACAATGTCTATGTAGATATGTACATCAGTTATGAGAAGGTGTTTTTGCATATACACCTCTACTCTGATATAATGCGACCCAATATAATGCAGTGCTCTGGGAGGGCACAGCTGCGCACTCTGTTGGATCAAAGCAAGTTTGATATAACACGGTTTCACCTATAACATGGTAAGATTTTTTGGCTCCCGACAACAGTGTTGTATCGTGGTAGAGGTGTATAACTAATTTTCAAATTTAAAAGCTTAGCTATTTCACATCTTTTTTAACATCTAAACCCAATTGTATATTTCTGAATATCAGGTGTCTATAAAATTAAAATATAATGGATAATGCTTGTTTTAATTATACAAGTGGAAAAAACATCCAGAACCAATAAGATTTTCCTTTTTCTTTCTTTTTTGTAATCCCACAATCACCAACAGGATTATTTCATTTTTTAATATAAAATTCATTCCAAAATGGACACCTTCTATGCCGTGCATTAGACCCCAGCATATTTTTACCAGTCAGTTTCAAACTCCTGAAAATTTTAGTTTACAATGGAAGTGCTGTCACCAACTTAATGATAGCAACTTGAACGACCCACTTTAATTTAAAATGTAGAATGAACCTTTATATATCTGTGGCAAACACAGACTTTGCAGCCTCAAAGGTTTGGCATTTTTAGACAAAAAAGAATCAATGTCATTATACAGTGTCTCTCTAGAGCATCATAATTATTCTGCATGCATACAATATTTATTTAAAACTTAAAATTAAACTTCAAGAGGTGGTCATTTGAAAGCTGGCAGTCAGTGAATGGATCCTGTCTTCATGAAAAAGAGAATATTTCTTCTAAAAGTTAAGGAATAGATCAAAACGGTCTTTCCAGTAACTGACACTTTAGTCATACAGATGCTTTTTATGTGTCAGATTTATTAATAAAGAAGGTCCATGGGAACGAACAGAGGAAAATCTTGAGGATGTGACTGTCAGTTTTTGATATGTCAGGTATAATTTTGTAACTCTGATTTTTGGATAGCAGTACACACACAGCATTGTACTGATGTTTGTGTACTTCTTTGTACTTCTCATTTGTGATGACTGGGAAAGAAGATAAGGCGGGAAATGTTTTGATACAGGATTGAAACTTGAAACTACAGTCCTTCAATTTGAACAGCGTTCCTTTTTCATCTTTCTTTTCATGTTATCTTTTTAACTTTTACCAGTGATGTAAAGAAAAAAGAAAATTTGAAAAGATGCCAGGTGTTGGTTCTTATCTAGCTGAAAGATCACAGAAGTAGAGAATAAAATATAGTTTTAGTTTGTCGCTAGATAGAATTATGAGAGAGATCAAACACTCGTCAACAACAAATGTTTGTCCTCCTAAAGCCAACATGGAATAATTTAGGTTGTGACATCTCTTCCTATTTTACATGGAATATATTCATAGTATCGTAATTAGTTGAAAGTAAAATATTTTTCTTTTATTTATTTATTGTGCATGTAATTATATTCACTTGGGCTACTCTTCATGAAATTCGGAATGTTATTGTTCCCATTTTAAGTTATCAAATTAAACACAGCAAAAAACTATAGTAAAATAAACCTTTATATCAGATGAACAAAAGGAAATGAATGAATAAATGGTCGTTTTCTGATTTTATTATTTTGTGGAATATATTATATCAGAAAAAGTAAAAATGGAAACTCCTTTGTTTTTGTCAAATGGTCAAATATAATGGTTTTGATTGAGAAACTCAATATTTGTGTGTATTCTCCACCCATGGATTCACTTTTCCAGGTTGAAGATGTCATCTTAATGTCCCTCAGTTAGCAATATACAATCCAAACATTCAGTCATCCTCTGCATCTCATTATTTTTAGGTTTTCATTGATACTTCTATTATCTACATCAGAGGTCAGCAACCTTCAGCAGTGGTATGCCGAGTCTTCATTTATTCACTCTAATTTAAGGTTTCGAGTGCCAGTAATACATTTTAACGTTTTTAGAAGGTCTCTCTCTATAAATGTATAATATATAACTAAACTATTGTTGTAGGTAAAGTAAATAAGGTTTTTAAAAAGTTTAAGAAGCTTCATTTAAAATGCAGGGCCCCCTGGACCAGTGACCAGGACCCGGGTAGTCTGAGTGCCACTGAAAATCAGCTTGCGTGCCGCCTTCGGCATGTGCGCCATAGGTTGCCTACCCCTGATCTACATAATCACTGACTGATCTGGTGAAACTGAACCGTATTCTGCCTAACAACCTGGTTCAGCAAAGAACGTAAAACACATACTTAACTCCATGAAAAGAAATAAGGTAGATGAGGAAATATCTTTTACTGGATCAACTTCTGTTGGTGAAAGAGATGCTTTTAAGCCTGCACAGAACTCTTCTGCCGAAAAGATATTCAGAGTGTCACAGCTAAATACAAAGTGGAACAGATTGTTGAGCATAAGAAGTTAATAACTTCTTATGCTCAACACACCTTCACGTTTAAGGTGAAGTGTGCAGTAGACACTTCTGCAGTTGTAGGACAAAGGAGGGTTAATGGGTTATAGATTGTTGTATTGAGCCATAAATCCAGTGTCTTTATTAAGTCTGTGATTTTCAGTCTCTGGAAAAGTTGTGAATGTGATGATCCCAGGCTCATCTTTTAAGGTGTTGGGCAGGTTTCCTTTGAGGATGAGGACTGAGAGGTCAGATATGGAGAGATCATTTTGTGAAAAGTGTTCACCCATGGGTGAGTTGGTGGTTTTCTCTTCTATTATTTTCCTGTGTGAGTTCATTTGAAAGCATGTCTTAGTTGACATTATTTAAAAAGTGAGTTTCTAGCCATCATGATTTTACAGAAAAGCTTAGAAACATGAAATGAGGACACCCCAAAGGCCTAAATATGATAAAGAAAAT
Organism: Gopherus flavomarginatus; assembly: GCF_025201925.1. NCBI lineage: Eukaryota > Metazoa > Chordata > Testudines > Testudinidae > Gopherus > Gopherus flavomarginatus. The sequence continues at coordinate 51,365,246 of NC_066617.1, read as the reverse complement.
GAAAAGACCCAGAAATTTATTATTTTCATAAATCTCATTACTTTTAAGCCAGTCTCATGTTTTCTGGGGGTCTGACTCAGGATATTTGAACACTTGGGACTTGCAATTCTGCAATATATAGACTAATTGCATCACATTAGGTAATAAAGTATTAGGCAACTGTAGGGTGACCAGACAGCAAATGTGAAAAATTGAGGTGGGGGGGTAATAGGAGCCTATATAAGAAAAAGACCCAAAAATTGGGACTGTCCCTGTAAAATCAGGACATCTAGTCACCCTAGGCAACTGTATGCCACAATCAGACACCATAGTGATGAGGACAAACTGTAGTGTGGTTGTAGCCATGTTGATCCCAGAGCTTTGGAACTAAAGAAGAGCTCTGTGGTGCTTGAAAGCTTGTCTCTTTTACCAGCTGAAGATCATCCAGTAAAAGATATTATCTCACCCAATTTATCACTATGAGGAAATGGTTTTTTTTATCTGACATTTGTAGTTGTAAAAAAGAGATCAGCTAACATGCCTCCCCTCTTGCTAAGCAAAATGGCTGTTGCTGAGCTCGGTTATATTACATCATAGATGGAATATTTGCACCGTGTCAGATAAAGGAGAAATAACCTGTGACTTGTCCCATGTGATTATCCAGTGAACCAGACTTGAACTCAAATTACACTACAAATATCAGCCTGATGAAGTTTTTTGCATATGGGGATAGAGAGAAAAAATTGCTAAAAGTTTCTGCAAAGACACTGATAACATTTCAGCAATCCACTGCCAGTTTACAAACGTAGTACAAGCTCAGATCATTTTGAGTTTTGCCCTTAGATAGTTTGGGTAGAGCAGTTTGTACAGTCCTATCCAGAAACCAATCTCCATAGTCTAGGTACCACATAGCCAGGGGCTATTATCTGCCTTGTTTGTAAAGTGATGCCTCTGCATATGTATCTGAAAATCATGCTGCTTTTTTTTACTGCATATTGCAATGCAAGCTCATATTCAACATACTGTCCATTGAACACTTATGCTTCTGGGTGGTTATTCCTGTGTGGAATATGATTCTAAAAAACTGTCAGGGCACCCAGAACTGTGGATAGGCATTTTAAAATAATCCAAATAAATAAATGATAAATATAATCCCTAAGGACCATATTTTAAAAAGTATTTAGAAGCCAAAATTTGCAGATAGATAGTGGGATTTTCAAAAGTGCCTAGGCCCCTAACTCCCACTGGGCCATTGGGAGTTAAGTGCCTAGGCTCTTTGGAAAATCCCACTAGCTGCTAAAATGCATTTTTAGGATCCAAAATACCTTTAAAATATACCCTGAGTAGAGGTGGGCAAAAATTTTCAGCTGAAACTGTTTTTGGTGAAAAATGCAGGTTTGTGAATTCATATTAGTTTCTCTGAATTCTTCCCGTTGGGAGAAAGAATCTGAAAAGTCAAAACATTTCATTTTGACCTTTTTGAAATGAAACATTTTGATTTTTCAGTTAAAAGTGACTTTCCATTGTGGAATTTCCTTTAATTTAATTTTAAAAAGGCAAAAATATTTGAAAAAGGCCTGAAATCAAAATGAAACATTTAGTTAGTTTTAGATTGAACAAAATGTTTAGCTTGGCACAAAACATTTTTTCCACTTTGCAATTCACCAAAAATATTGAAAAATTTCATTTTGGTACAATGGAAACCAACTTTTTTAAAAAAACTTTTTTGGAATTGCCAGTGAATTTTTAAAAAATCCATTTTTCTCCCGGCTCTAGACTTAAGTCCCTTCCACAATAACCTGCAGTCTCTGGCTGTATGGTCATGGGTTGTGTGGAGAAGCACCCTTCTGTTGGTGGTCTGTGTGGTTATATTGGGAAATGAGTTCCCTTTCGTTTTTTTGAGGTAAGCAGATCTGCAGCTGGTATGGAAGAGGTGGGTGAGCAGTCTCCCTAGGCTGGCTGCAAAGAGTCTTCCTTGGTTGGTGGGCGATCAGGAGGTCAAGGCTAGATCAGTTCTTCAGTCTCCAAGGTAGAGCTAGCATTAGGAGTATGCAGGCACCAATGGGAAGAGACTCAGGCTGCAGTGCATACAAGGTTTTCACTCCGTGCCATTTCCTCTGCCTCCTTGTGTGCTGTCGGAGTAGTTGATGTGCAAGGGACGATTGTGGGGACTATAGGGTCCATCTCCCCCATGACCACGTACTCACGTGCATAAGTGTTTGCAGGATGGGAAACTTATTCATGAGGGGCAGGGGCACTTTAAGCAGCCAGTTCCCACTGACTTTCAATAGGAGGTAAGTTCCTGATTGTCACTTGTACCTTTGAAAATCACCTCCATAAACTCCTGTACGTGAGTGTTATGAGAAGAAAAATGACCCAAAGCATAAATAATGATGGAGACACCTCTTACAATAATTTTCAGACTGTCATCAGATACATTGGGGCAGTATTGCTTTATTACCAGAATGGGAGAATTAGCTTGTTACTTGAATGAATAAGAATTGCTTCCCCTAACTGAAATAGTCCTTAGGATGTATATATATATTTGTGTTAAACTGCAGCCTTCCTGGCAATAGTCTCATTGACATCCCTGCCAGTCAGCAGCTGCAAATTCTAGCTAGTCCTCTCTTGTGCCAATCTGCTGGTGAGTGGTGCAGAAACATTTTAATTAATGTTGAACTTCTTAAAGTTGAAGTGAAAACAATTATAGCTCAATTTTACTTTACCTCCTCATTTTCATCACTTATATTCTCTCTTCCTCCTCCCTTTCCATTAGAGGACTTTGTTTCACAGTTGGTGAATTATAATCTAATTATTATATTTTAAAGAGGCAGACAATGCATTGTTTCTCCATCCTTCAGTTAAAAACCTCTAGAAGGATGAAGGAAAAACTATTCTCTTCTCAAGTGCCACTTGCATGGAGTCACTGCTCATCACAGACATCTCATTCTTCCCCATCTGTGACTTTCCACCCCCCCTACAAAAGGGATTGCATCTTTCCCTTAACAACTGTTTGCACACCAGACTCAAGGAAAGTTCATAGCCACATCACATGTACATTGGATATGTAAGTGAAGTGATCTGTAGCGCTGCTAATTAGACCTAAATTCTTGATTTACTATTTATAAAACAAAATTGATTATTACTTCATCAACAACATTTAAAGCATCATTAAAAGAGGTCTGCTCCAGCAGCCTCAGGTTAAATTTTTTAACAAGCACTTTAGTTGCTAATCTGTGTTATTGCCAACATATGTAAACTTCCTAATGCTAATTGCATTCAGCTGTGAATCAAACAATGTCTAATTCTCTTCAGGATTAATTATGCACATGTGCTGCCTGCATTCCTAAACATGGTTCTCATAAATAATAAGAGATATATCTAGGCAGATGGGATTTTTCCAACTAAACGATCTGTTTATCATGAATAAAACAATTGACATATACTAGACTTCTAATGCGAAGTCACCACAGCCTTCACATATTTTTAATCATAAATAATTACTGCGACACTTGTTTGTCTGACTACATTTTTGAACAACCAAGCACTAAAAAGCATGTTCTTCAAGACGTACTGTTATCTCTGTGCTGTTGCTTTTTCTCTGTAAACTGAAGGCACATAACAGAATGGTTTATATTGTGTGTTTGATGAATTAAGCTAACTGACTGCAATAAATGCACAACTTTTGTAAGCCCCAGGAAATCTTTCTGAAGTGGACTTTGTAAGAAAAACTGCTAAAATGTTATGTATTCTGCTTTTTCAGGATTTGAAGTGTCCAGAGAAAATGTTGGCAGCATCTCTTTGCAATATTTAAATGAATTTGGAAGTGCTGATAGTTTCCTTCATTTTTTGGTAAGATGACTTCAAATGGAGAAGACCTGTTAAATGAAAAGATGCTTGTAAAAATTGCATTTGACAGAGAGAAAAGAAATTTACCTTTAACATTTAATGAAAGGTACAAATAAAGGTATTCCATAGTATCTCTTATTAAAGAAGGCTAGATCTTAAATCCAGCCTCAGTGAACACATCAGTAACGCCTTTTATTATAAGACATACATTTCTTGGTTTCCACCAAAAGAAGCTTACATAGAAAATACATCAAAAAAACAAGAGATGAATATTAGAAGTAGTGGTTCATATAAATTGCACTATTATGCAGAGATCATGTTTCATCATGGGCTATTGCAGCTGTTACTTTTAGTGCTATTGTGACACAACTTCTCATGACTGCACGTGTCATTTTGAATTCTTCTGGTGAGTCTGTTAAAATTATTTTTTAAAAACATGAGTGAATTTAATGCTTGTGAAAGGTAATGGACTGATAGCCCCGATGTCCAATGGCCTCTTGCAACAAAACAGGTGTAACGCAGTTAGCAGCAGTGCAAGCTTCCCCTGGCAGTGTGCTCTAAACTACTCTCCAAGGACCATCTCTAGAGGTGAGAAAGCAGTTCACTCTCTCCACTGAGTCAACCAATAGTAGTATCTATCAAACTCTGTTGTGGTGTTTTCTGTAATAAGAACATCTGGGCTGAGTGCATCAATTAATTTCATATAACCATCTGATGGGTTTTCAACTGTCTGTCACTTCCAGTCACTAGTGACCTTGCCTGAATTTGAGCTGGTGTCCTAGAAGCAAAAACCTCTGAGTTCTATTACTAGTTCAGCTGTGCCACCCTGCCCTTTGTTCAGTTTAGGCACGATAAACTGTGGCTATGGATTGTATGCAATACAGCTAAATTATGAAGTGACAAGAAGCTTGATAATCTGGAAAGCACATTTTCAACAGCTTGAGCAGCTTTATTTCAAAATGAGCCTTTTGTCTGCTTTTAGAAATCAGATAATTCATGATAACAGCATGTGGCTGAAAGGATAAAAACAAGTGAAGAGTTAAGGGCATTGTAGCATTCACCTTATTCAAAGTAGTATAGATGGAGGAAAAAATATGTAACAGTTTAATGTGTCACACATCAGAGTAGGAGATGCAGGAATATGTGGTAGGATCTTTTACTACTTGGTAATGTTGCATACACCATGCTTTCTTTGTGCACTTAAAGCCTGATCCTGCACCAGTGAAGTCCATGGGAATTTTGCCCTCACTGGATTATTATTTTTGCACTGAATTCTTCCCAGATTAGGGTTATTTTGAGAGACTAATGAAGTCAAAGAGACCAGATTCTCAGATGGTGAAATCAGATTAGCTCGATTGACTTCAATGGACCTATTAGAGATGATAAAATGAAAATCATTGACATTTTCAGGAGAAAATTTTGACTTTTCATTGGGGAAAAAAAAGTTTTGTCCAAAATCTACCAAAAAGAAAAGAAAAAGAAAAACAAACAAAATATGGCCAAAAAAATTCTATTTTTGGTGTGTTGTGGGGAAGGTTAAGACAAATAATAAAAATTTAGGGAAAGTGCACACTTTTCTCACTCCTTTTCATTTTGTTGAAACTCCAATTTTCTTAAAAAAAAGTTTGGATGGCATTTTTTTGACCAGTTCTAAGAGTTACATTGATGTACACCTTTGAGAGTCTGGCCCAATCTTTCTTTTTTTGGAATTTGAGCTTTCAGGTAATGTTGAGACCCATTGTCATTCCTGAAATGCTATCAGAACCAGGCAAGGGCTAACAGGGAGCCTTTAGCCATAGCGCAATACCTATGAGGGGGATTGTGTCTGTGGAGACACAATGACTTCCGCAGCTAACCAGTGGCATGGGGATTTTGGATGCTGTACACCTGCTGTCCCCAGGAGGGACCTGCCCCCTGCTTTCACACCATTTGGGGCAATTTGCACCCTCAGGGACCTACAGAGAGATTAGTCCCTCCACTCCACAGAGCGCAGGTGGTATATGAAGGGGGTGTGTTGGAAGGGGAAGACTCCTTGTTACCATCCCCTGTGTACCTGACCACAGGCTAGGGATAATCTGGCCCCAAATGAACAAGAATTAATTTAATTCTTTTGAAGCAAACCAGGCATCTTGCCTACAGATCTTATCACACTAAAAGAGGCCAGCTGGTGAAGGAAACAGAAAAACATACCCTCCCATTCATAAGCAAGTAGTAAGGCTTGGTCTTTGTGCATCCTCTGCTGTACCATGAATACACAGGGAAAAATAACTTTTAGACACGAACTCAAAGTCAACAATGAACAAAAAGTTGGGTACTTGCCAGCTGCACCTGAGAAACTCAATAAATCAAACAACCAAAAACTAAAATAGCAGGTGGCCATTGATGTTTCTATGCATGGTATCAGCTCCTGCAAAACAAAACTTTCAGGCTATCACTAGTTTACCGTAAATGGAAGTGTAACTATTTATTGATTATAGAAGTATACCCCATTTCTGTGGAAATATAGTAAGTTCTTGTTTCCAGGTTAACAAAATATGTTTAAGAAAAGAAAACGACAGCAACTGCAATGAGCTGTGCCCATTGCTCTTAACCCCTCAGGATGAAATTCACTCTGGAGCAGGAAATCAGCACAAGGCCAATGCACTGCTTAAGTCTCACTTAAGACCTAAGTGTCAGATTTTCAAAAGAGCACAGCTCCCATTTAGGCACCTAAAATAACTGGTCAGATTTTCAAAAGTGCTCAGTGTATTGAGTGCTGAGCTCTTTTGAAAAATCCAGGTGTAAGTGGGAGTTAAGCAGTGAATAGGTCTTGTACTTGTCCCCTACAAGGGGTGAATTTCACTGTAAGTGCTGAAGGCGTTTGTCTGTAGTGCCTTTTACAGCAAACAAGAGAGCTGTCAATGAGGGCCTGCATTGCTGCAGCTCTTAGACATGTGAGTAGTCCCACTGACTACAAATGTGAGAGAGGGCTGCAGGATCCAACACTGAGCCACATATAAGACAATTTCCTCCCTCCCTCCCCCATGGTAGTGGTATGTAAAAACCAAATGATGTTCATGATGCAAAAGGCAAAAGAAAGGGAAAGAGAGTAAAAATTCATGCTTTTGATATTGTCTTGTACCTAAGTAACCTTTTATTTTTTATTGTTAGTGATAAGTTTTAAAGAAAGGAGTTGCCATAAGGAAGCACTTTGTAACTTATCCTGCCTCTCAACATATTAAAATCCTATTTATCTATGTAAAGTTGTGAGGCAGGAAAAGCTGGGAAGTGAGAACTCATGACCCATTTGGAAAATAAACTGTCAAGGATAGGTCATTGGCCTATTTCTTTGTGTTACTATTACGCTGTTGTGGAGCTCTGGCTTGCTATAGCATCCTGTGCAGCCCAAGGCTCTCACTAAAGTTTGCTTGACTGTAACTGCCACATCCATCCACTCGTATAGAGAAATCCCAGAATGTTAAAAGTCATGGATCTTTTTAAAATAAAAAAAAACATGGCACCTGTGAGGACTATAACAAAAGTCAAGTTTTTGTTATGTGCCTCACTGCTCTTTGGCTTTGCTTCTTGGCTCCCCTGGTTTGTAATTTGATTATTACTTGTTTCAAATGAGTCATCGCTAGGGCTACTTCAGAATCCTAGAATCCAATTGATATTGTGGCCTATTTTAAGTTACCAAAGGCATTCAATAAAAAATTACCTAGATTTGTGATTTGTGTGCTTCTAGCAACATAGTTGCAGTTAGGGTGAACAATTGGGACAGGGGGTGAGGGATAATAGGAGCCAATATAAGAAAAAGATCCCAAAATCGGGACTGTCCTTATAAAATTGGGACATCTGGTCACCCTAGTTGCAGTTGGTTTATGACTGCTGCTGTTTCTTCAGCTATTACAGCATGATTCTTATTTATTATTTACAGTATTCAAGAGTGTACAAAGTGTGAAGTTAAAGACACAGGAAGAAATCTGGCTCCATTGACATTAATGAAAGTTTGGCATTGACTTCAGTGTGTCCCAGATTTCACCCAGGGTCCTTTCCTGAAATTCTTATGTAACTCATGGGCCTAATAAGGAGGTATCTCTTTAAAAGATGTATGGAGGGGAGGGGTAGATATGAGTAGTTACTTGTTGCTAGGAGATGCACAATTAGCACTCCACAGTCAGAAGTTTCTGGGATTGGGTGTGGTAGTTTTGGGGTATGCTCAATAGGTTCCCTGTAACTGGACTCAAGACTCCAGCTGTTTTTACAAAAGCCAATGTGCCCTGTGTGGGTTGGAAGAAGCTGAGCCACGGGAAAAGAAAGCTGGCTGTTTTTCCCTAGCACTGAAGCATTTTGCAGCAGGTTTTTTTTTTTTAATCTACTAAATCTTTTTAAATCTAAATACTTAAACTGGTTGGTTAATTAGTTAGCTGACTAATCACCTGTGTGAAGGAGAAAGAGTCTGCACAGATTCCAGTTGGAGGTTTTTATGAGCAAGTCATGGCCAACGGGTGAACCCCAGGCTCGGGGAGGCTAGCCCCTGACCTGGACCATTCCTTTTGTCTGAGACCCCACCCCTCCTGCTAGAGCCCAGAGACCCCCTCCTCCCAGCAAGGCAGCCAGCTCTCCAACCCCACGGCCGTCTGAGCGCCCCCAGTCCCAGAGTGCCGGGCGTGTGAGTGGGCTGTGTGGCCTCCCCTCCCAGCCCTGTAATGCCAGGAAGGTGAGTGGGCAGCACCCCTACTCCCCACCCCAGAATACCAGGCAGGTGAGACAGCAACATGCCCCCCCCAAATGCTGCCCCCCCAGCCCTAGAATGCCAGGAGGGCAGGTGGCACAGCCCCCCTCCCAGCCCTGGAGCTCAGGCGGGCCCCCATTAGCCCCAGCCAAGGCCATGGGGTAAGAGCCCCCTGCAGCATAGGCAGGGAAGCAGGAAGAGGTCTAGGGGTGGAGCATGGGTGGGGCCACACAAAGCTGTTTGGGGAGGCACAGCCTCCCTCACCTTCCATACCCGCCACCCTTTCAAATTGGAATTTGCACACAGAGCAAGTGGAGGGAAAATGTTGTTGCAGTGCTTTTGACTTAGAGATTTTGGTGTTCGAATGCTGTAACTGGTGTTCAAATGCTCTCACATATGTTGCACATTCAAAGCCTGTATTCCCATGCAGACAACAAGGAATGAGACAGATTCGAAGCATGCATTTCCACACATGAAACAGATAATGTGACAGGCAAACTGGAACTTGCACATGGAGCAAGTGGAGGAAAAACGTTGTTGCAGTGCTTTTGACTCAGCAGTTTTACCATGGCCGGTGCAAGGATATTTCGAGCTGTAGGCAAAACTTCCACCTTGCGCCTCCCCTGGGAGGGGAGGAGAATTAGAGCGCACCTGCATGCTCAGGGGTGAAGGTGGAGTGGAGGTGAGCTGGGGCAGGGAGTGGTTCCTGTGCATTCCTTCCTCATTGCTTGCTGCAGGCAGCCCTCCCCGCGCCTTCCTGCCCCAGCTCACCTCCACTCCACTGCCTCCCCTGAGCATACTTTTTGGCGTCCCCAATCACTTGGCGCCCTAGGCGGCCACCTAGTTCACCGAGTGGTCGCAACAGCCCTGAGTCTTACAGATTGGGTGCTCAAATTCTGAAACTGAGACTCAGGTGAACTCAGTCTAAGATTTTGGGAACTCTGAGTTACTTCCCACTGCGTTTCTGTGGTGACTGACCTGTTTAGTTTTAATTCGTTGTCTTCGTTTATGTTCATGTACAACTGCGAAGACAATGTGTGTGGATCATAAAGTAGCCATGTTATGTTGAAGACATTAGGTTGTTATTATTATTCATGTTTTTTTATGATTATAAGATTTTATAAAGTTGGTACTTACTTAAGAATTAAGTTAATTCCTTTTTGTTCTTTTTGGAGTTGATTGTGGGGAAGTTGACCCTGTGCAATCCTTGCTGAAAATCCTCAATGACTGAATGTTGAGTCTCCATGTGCTTTTCTTGGGAGTTGTGTTTTAGGAATTAGGAGAATGATCCATGAAGTAGCCCACCTAAGACTACACTTACAGTCTAAATTTCGATTTGACACAACAATTGGAGGAGCACACTCAGAGAAACGGAGGGAAGGAAAGTATAAAAAGGGTTGCACTGATCTCGTGTGTTGCAGAGAATGTTTTGCAAATGTGCTTGAAATTTTGGCCCTTATATGAGAATCTTCTCACAGCTCTAAAAAGATGCATATACAATATTGCTTCTCTGCGTCGCACATTTAAATCCCAAATAAAATCTTGTGTTAGCATGTGATTTTATGTAAAATAACAGTAGCTTTTTGAGTGCAGGGTGCCTGCTATCATTCTCACTTTGCCCTGTTCCATAGACAGACTGAAGCACACTACATTTACAAGTCCTCAGTTACACTCTTCCAATTGCTTCATGAAACTGTTTGGATGATACACCTGCACTGATTAGGTCACCCTGATGGGCATTAACGTACCTGAGTGTTTGATAAGGGCAGTAATGTCGTCCCTTTGGATTCTATTGACTGAAGAGCTACATTAAAAGATAGTGTTGCTTGACAAATATTTCTTGGACCCTCTAAGTTATTTTTTCTTATAGCTTCTTATAGTTGTTGATGCTTACTGCTTATCAGTGTAGTGTATTTATTAATTTACTGATCAGTAAAATAGGAGCAAATAAACACATATTCGTTGGTTTCTGAAAAGCAAAATTCATAAAATTCAACTCATTTACTTATTTTTGGTCAATAACAGAGTTCCTGTACATAATATATTATCGTCTCCTGTTTCCGTGTGATCTTTTTAAAAGTACTGCTTGCCTGGTAAGCGTTCTGATAGAACTTTGGTGGTTTTTTGTTTTTGTTTTTTAGGAAATTAAAGAAAAAAAGACACCTCAAGTCAGCAGATTTAGCAGAAGTGTTCTTGAGCAGAAGTTCCATTTGGAATGTCAAGGCTCTCATTCTCCCTGTCTGTTCAGTGTAAGGGAATCCCATCCATTGTACTGCTACTGGGGTAGAGCAAATCCACTGAGCCACTGCATATTCATTAGGGTTGTGGCTATGTGGGTGAAGAGAGCAGGGCATCTGACATGCTCCATTGTGTCTTAATCCACTCTAATGCCTCTTGACGGAAGGAGTTGAAGAGGATAGAAGGAGGAAGACTAGAGGAGTTCAGAAAGAAAGAAAAAGTCACAGAGGAAGTTAGCTAGAGGAAGGAAATAAACTGCAATGGGACTAAAGCAAAGATTTCAAAGGTGCTGTAAAAGCAGCAAAGAATCCTGTGGCACCTTATAGACTAACAGACGTTTTGGAGCATGAGCTTTCGTGGGTGAATACCCACTTCCTCGATGCATGTAGTGGAAATTTCCAGGGGCAGGTATATATATGCTAGCAAGCAAGCTAGAGATAACGAGGTCAGTTCAATCAGGGAGGATGAGGCCCTGTTCTAGCAGCTGAGGTGTGAAAACCAAGAGAGGAGAAACTGGTTCTGTAGTTGGCAAGCCATTCACAGTCTTTGTTCAATCCTGAGCTGATGGTGTCAAATTTGCAGATGAACTGAAGCTCAGCTGCTTCTCTTTGAAGTCTGGTCCTGAAGTTTTTTTGCTGCAGGATGGCCACCTTAAGGTCTGCTATAGTGTGGCCAGGAAGGTTGAAGTGAAGCACTGAGGTACAACCGCATCTGCTCTAACCCCTCAGACAGAGACCAACACCTACAAAATCTCCACCAAGCATTCTCAAAACTACAATACCCGCACGAGGAAATAAGGAAACAGATCAACAGAGCCAGACGTGTACCCAGAAGCCTCCTACTGCAAGACAAACCCAAGAAAGAAACCAACAGGACTCCACTGGCCATCACATACAGCCCCCAGGTAAAACCTCTCCAACGCATCATCAAGGATCTACAACCCATCCTGGACAATGATCCCACACTTTCACAGGCCTTGGGTGGCAGGCCAGTCCTTGCCCACAGACAACCTGCCAACCTGAAACATATTTTCACCAGTAACTGCACACCGCAACATAATAACTCTAGCTCAGGAACCAATCCATGCAACAAACCTCGATGTCAACTCTGCCCACATATCTACACCAGCGACACCATCACAGGACCTAACCAGATCAGCCACACCATCACTGGTTCATTCACCTGCACATCCACCAATGTAATATACGCCATCATATGCCAACAATGCCCCTCTGCTATGTACATCGGCCAAACTGGACAGTCTCTATGGAAAAGGATAAATGGACACAAATCAGACATTAGGAATGGCAATATACAAAAACCTGTAGGAGAGCACTTCAACCTCCCTGGCCACACTAGGACCAGACTTCAAAGAGAAACTGCTGAGCTTCAGTTCATCTGCAAATTTGACACCATCAGCTCAGGATTAAACAAAGACTGTGAATGGCTTGCCAACTACAGAACCAGTTTCTACTCTCTTGATTTTCACACCTCAACTGCTAGAACAGGGCCTCATCCTCCCTGATTGAACTGACCTTGTTATCTCTAGCTTGCTTGCTAGCATATATATACCTGCCCCTGGAAATTTCCACTACATGCATCTGAGGAAGTGGGTATTCACCCACGAAAGCTCATGCTCCAAAACGTCTGTTAGTCTATAAGGTGCCACAGGATTCTTTGCTGCTTTTACAGATCCAGACTAACACGGCTACCCCTCTGATACTTGACACCATGAAAGGTGCTGTGACAGACCCAAACCAGTGGGGTACAGGAGTCTGGTAGAGGGCAAATATACTGGTCACTGGATGAGTAGTTTTCTGTTCCCTGAGTGACCAGAGCAGAGGCTGCACTAGAGTAATCAGGAACCTGCTAGAACCAATTAAGGCAGACAGGCTGATTAGAACACCTTCAGCCAATCAAGGCAGGCTAATCAGGGCACCTGGGTTTAAAAAGGAGCTCACTCCAGTCAGGTGGGGGGAGCCAGAGGAGAGGAAGTGTGTGTGAGGAGCTGGGAGCAAGAGGCACAAGGAGCTGAGAGTGAGAGGGTGTGCTGCTGGAGGACTAAGGAGTACAAATGTTATCATACACCACGAGGAAGGTCCTGTGGTGAGGATAAAGAAAGTGTTTGGAGGAGGCCATGGGGAAGTAGCCCAGGGAGGTGTAGCTGTCATGCAGCTGTTACAGGAGGCACTATAGACAGCTGCAATCCACAGTGCCCTGGGCTGGAACCCGGCGTAGAGGGCGGGCCCGGGTTCCCCCCAAACCTCCCAACTCCTGATCAGACACAGGAGGAGTTGACCCAGACTGTGGGGAAGATCACTGAGGTGAGCAAATCTGTCAATAAGCACAGGACCCACCAAGGTAGAGGAGGAACTTTGTCACAGGTGCCTAAAGGATTTTTAGGAGCGCAAATCCCAATCAATGGCTGATTTAATTGCCATGGGCTAGAGCAGGGTTTGGCAACCTTTCAGAAGTGGGGTGCCGAATCTTCATTTATTCACTCTAATTTAAGGTTTCGCGTGCCAGTAATACATTTTAATGTTTTTAGAAGGTCTCTTTCTATAAGTCTATAATATATAACTAAACTACTGTTGTTTACTAGAGTAAATAAGGTTTTTAAATTTTTAAGAAGCTTCATTTAAAATTAAATTAAAATGCAAAGCCCCCCCCGGACTGGTGGCCAGGATCCGAGCAGTGTGAGTGCCACTGAAAATCAGCTCGCATGCTGCAGGTTGTCTATCCCTGAGCTAGAGCACCTGTTCCTCTTCTGTGGTAAGAATATACCAAGTGCATTACTGCATTTACTAATCTATATTTCTTATGTTATTGTTAATAATGATATTGATGCCAATAATAACATTCATATAAATGTTTATTTTACTGTTATTAAGCGTTTTTACAGCACAGTGAAAGTATACATCACTTACAAAACAATCCTTGCCCTCCACAACTGACAGCCTAACTTAGATAAATTGAATGCATTGGGTAAGTATTAATGTCTACCATTACTACACCAAAAATAGGCATTAACATCCCTTTTTTACGGAGGGATGAAGAGGTGTCATGACAAATGACCACGCTTGTGTGCGTCAGAGTCCAGAACTCAGGTTTTCTAGCACCCAGTGTCAGCGTCATTTTACTAGATCACAGCTGAGCCTCTCCCATCATCAAAATAGTGGATGCAGTTTAAGATCCTGATCCAGTAAAGTAATTGAACATGTGAGTAGTTCCACTGAGGTTCCACATGCTCAAAACTTGTTTGGATTGGAGCATAGCTGCGGGTAAGTGAATGATTCTTGGTGTGAAGGGCTTACTCAAGCCCTTGTCTAGCTAATTTGTCTTGGGCTTGAAGTATTCCTCCATGCTGTTTGATGCTGTGCCCTATATGAAAAATGCCAATATTGGTGCAAATACTGAAGTATGCTCTTATGCTTTCTACAGGCATTTATCTGAGTAGCATTTCATCACTCAGATGTTTGCAAAGGGGTTGTGAGAGTGGCCAGGGCAAATGAAGTTTCAAATTTGAGTGAATATTTAAAGTATTCAGATATGTTTTTGTGGTGTACCCCTACTTTTAGCTGGCAGCACAGGGCAAAGCAGTTTAAGCAGGCAGAAAATTGTGAGAGTGCCTAAGATTTGGGATCGACAGGTTGCTGCAGAAAATGGCAAGTAGAGCTCATTATCAAGAGGTTCCCTGGGTGGAGAAGCCTGACAAAAGTGGGATTTTAATATTTCTATTTTAAAATATTTGGCACCCAATTTACCTCTGCTAATTTAAATGAAACTAAACCCACTTATGCCAGTGGTGAATGTGACTATAGGAGTTTACTGTCAAAAGGTGGAAACTGGATTTATACCTTACATAGATGCCAGTCCTAGAATTGGGTCCATATAGATGGATCCAGGTATCCATTTTTCAGTGGAGTTCCTTACAGGCATAATTCCTAACAGGTGTAGCTTGACCAGAGATCCCGATTTTAAGGAGTTTGTCCCGCGTCCCAACCAGAGTATGGTCAGGACGCCATTTGTCCCAATATTTTGTTTCCTGGTCTTTGATGGCAATTTGGCGGAGAGTCATCCTCAAAATTAGTTGTGGACAGTCTTCAGCGGTATTTTGACGGCAGGTTCTTCTGTCTTTGGCGGCAAGTTTTATTACCCGCCGCCAAAATACTGCCGAAGACTGTCCGCGACTGAAGGGCTCTCCGCCGAATTGCTGCTGAACTCTCGGACAAATGAGTGTAAAAAAAATAAATAGAATAAAGCCACCCCTTCAGCGGTCCCGATATTTTCCCCTTAACATCTGGTCACCCTATAACGGGCGTAGCGTCCTAACTGGCAGGTTTGGGGCTGTGAAATTCCCTACTATAAAAAGGATTTTTAGCCCACTAACATTTTCCAGGATTGACACTTCAAGGTCACAGCTTGGACAGTCTGCACCCAGCCATCTTTAGGTACAATATGACATAGGGTGTGTCATACTCTGCTGGCTATTCCTTTTAATATCTCTAGTCAAAACATTTTGCTAATTTGTTTTTCTTAAGTAAAAGACTATCAGGGCTGAATGAATGCTGTTTTAAAAAGCTTGGCTCTACTGAACTATAGGACTTTGTGAAATTTTACTGGAAAATGTAAACCTACAATTAAACTAATTCTATGAGTAAAAAAAAACAATAATTCATAAATTCACGCTTTGTAAATATATTGTTGTTGGCAATCAAGATTATACACACCTCCACAACATAGTATGTCATGGTAACATAACAAACATATGTATTACTTTGAAGTTTTAATGTTCTTTTTGAGGTATACAGCACCTTTTTAAAAGGTATTTATAACTGGTATATAACATATAAACAATGTAAAGCTTTCAAAGTTGGATTCATTACAGGTATTAAATGCACCCAAAATTATACCTCTCTCCATTCACTTGAGGTGACCTGTTATTTGGCACATTTTGGATGGAAATATTCCTGTTCAATTTATGGAATGTTTTCAGCTATACTGGTACTAGTTTGTAGCAACTATTTTATGTAGACACACACACACACACACACACACACACACACACACACACACAAAATACTTATAGAAATACTGGAATGGAGACCATGAACATTAATATTCTGCTTTTCCCCGTAGACCTTTGAATGAAAGACTTGATATTATTTTTACAGAAACTTGATATGAACCTATTTATATTAAATATCACATTGATTTTATTTCTAGTAATTTTTAGCACAAAGCCAACATCTTCCACAAAATTCTATATTTAATTTATGTGTAGTTTTGATGAGAGTTTACATTTTTACTGTACTAGGTATATTTGAAAATATACATGCTACACAAGATGTATATTACGATATACGTGGTATATAGCATAGTCTTTATCTTTAGGAAATGCAATAGTCTCAAACTTCTGGCAATACTTTTGCTATTGCCCTTGGTATTGCATTAATATATTAGGTTTTATTTTCAAAATTCTGAGTACTGGCTTAATTCTGCTTCCATTGAAGTCAACGGTAAAAAACTGGCATATCTGTATTACTCAGGAGTAGCAAGTGAGTGAGATATTATTAAAATTTATTATTTCTGTTACCATAGCATCTGAGGCCACAACTAAAACTGGGGCCTAGTTGTTCTAGGTACTGCACATACACAAGAGAACAGTTCCTGCTCCAAAGACCTAATGATCTAAGGAGATGAGACAAATAGTGGGAGAAAGACAATTTCATTTTCTCCATTTTATAGTTAGGAACTGATGCACGAGTAATGAAATGACTCACACTGAAAACCAGATCTCCAGAGACATAATATGGTGTCTTAATCACAAGACTTATTAAGTTATAGAGTAATTCAGGTCATACCAAACTAGCACAGATAATACCTTTACCCTGTATCACAGTATGATGCATTTTGTATATGCCTCATGTTCCAGTGTAAAGGTCTCATAGGAAGACATAAAAACTTCTTATATGACCTATATTAGAATTTCTATGCACAAAAATTGTATGTCCTTTAAGGAGTCTGATATCTTAATTCCAGGTGTCATTTGTACCAAGGGTCTAGAAACAAGTTCTAAATTCTTCCAGAAAGGGTGGAGCCTCTCTTCATGTTGAGCTTTGCAGGGCTGCGAAACATCTGTTCTTACACCCATAATGGGAGCAGGACTGAAGATTTCCTGTTCTGAGCCTTAGGCTGGTGTAATTTTCCTTCTGCAATGAAGGCTCGAATCTCCACCACTGAAGTCAATGGAAGCTTTGGCTCTGACTACAGTGGGGACAAGATGAAGGCACTCATGAAAAGGAGGAACTATTTGTCTAGCAGGTAGGGTTTTTTTGTTTGTTTGTTTGTTTTTCACTAAATGGCTATTTGAACTGCTCACTGTTTTGGAATTTGCAATAAGTTACAGGGAGATGCATTAATGGGCAGTGGAGGTGAAAGCTGAATGATGCGAACTTAGATGGTAAGCTCTTTGGGGTAGAGATCATTGTTTTGTTCTGTGTTTGTAAAACAGCTAGCACAATGGGGTCCTGGTCCATGAGTAGGGTTGCCAGCTCTCAAGGATTGTCCGGGAGTCTCCAGGAATTAAAGATTAATCTTTAATTAAAGATTATGTCATGTGATGTAATCTCCAGGAATACATTCAACCAAAATTGGCAACTCTATCCATGTTTGTGCCTCCTAGGTACTATGGTAATACATATATTTATTATTATTTAGAATTGTTTAGAAAAGTATTATATAACTTTGCCCTTTACCCCATAGCTACCACCTCTATGTGTGACATATGCATATGATTACAGCTAATCTTTCCATTTATCTATCCATGGCAGTTAAGATATGACATTTTCCATTATAAGCCTGATTTTTTCTCAAGCTTTCTGAATAAGCACCTTTACACACAGATCCTTCTGTTATATACTTACTTTTGTTGTTATGATTTTTTCTGAAAAATCGTGGTTTAGGTTTATTAAATTTTAGGTAAAATCTCAGTGCCTCCTCAATTGCATTCTTACCTGTCCTCCCCAAATACCAGCCTCCTGAATGCCTGCCTTGATTTCTTGCTTCTGGCAGCTAGCGTCTTATGGCCGAAGTTTTCATCGTCTATGCATTTTGCTCAGATCCTTACTTTTCTCAGCATCACCAAGAAAACTTGGACTGCCAATTCACTCTTGGCCAGAGAGATGGCCATAGGAAGAACATCTTCTATAGGAACTTGTGACATTGTGGAGAAGAGGCCTCCAAGGAGACCTTCATGCAACCTAGAGAGGAGTGTGATGAAGAAGTAACTCACCCCGAGTCCAAAATATCAATTGTCCAAGTGTCTTCCTTCTCCTTCCAGCAGTATCTTTGTCTAGACAATGTTTCCATCAGAGGGATATACAGGAATAGAATTTTTAGCCCTTTAAATAAGGGGGAGTCTAGACAGCAGTATATTCACCCCCTCTTCTTCACAGGAGGGAGATACAGCAGAAACTTCCATCACCATGAAATCTCTTTCATGGAGTTTCAGTTACTGCATCTGTACATGAGAGAATAGAATTTGGCTCTTGAATCACCAGTTAAAATCTCTAAAAGCAGCAAAAAGTCCTGTGGCACCTTATAGACTAACGGACGTTTTGGAGCATGAGCTTTCGTGGGTGAATACCTATTTCATCGAATGCAACAGGACTCTTTGCTGCTTTTACAGATCCAGACTAACACGGCTACCCCTCTGATGATGACAGTTAAAATCTCAGCTTTAAGGTTGCATCAGTTTAGTTTTCTCACAATTAATCCCTTATTGAAAAACGAAAAAGAAAGTGATACTGATCACACATGTATAGTGTATTTGTTTGAATATGTGAGAATTCAGTAGACATGCTTAGCCTCATTTGCAGGCCCTAATCTTTGTGTCTTTCTTGAAGTTTGAAGTATTTCCACATTTCTGTCTTCCTGCCATACTTCTTTCTTGTGTTAATATTTTATTCATTTTAAATTTGTTTCCTTTCTGTTCCCAACCAAACACACAAATGACTTTATGTTGCCAAAAATTTGAACTTCAGTACTTTTTCCTTTCAGAAGTTAATGTTTGTTTTGCTTTTTGTTTCCATTTTATTTTATTATTTTCCATTCCTTTTGGTAACAAAGGTGGGAAATTTCACTATAAATCGAAGTAGTTCTGCTCTCTAGTATGTGTCTGGTATGTCTGATTTTTTATTTCCACAACTTCAAAATGCATTTCATTCAGTGCAGATTATTCCAGCTTTGCTTTGTGTGCCAATGTTATCCAGTAAGTGAAAAAAATTGCCAAAATAGAAGAAAGTGGGGATTTCACTTGCAATATTTCCTTTTTCATTACAGCTCCAATACCACTGAACCATTCTGTGTCCCATATCTACTACCAGTCTTGCTGATTCCTTTGCACAAGCAGGAATTGCAGACAGAAGCAAATCACTTCCATATTACAAGCAGACAAGACAGATGCTTTCCGTTAAGAAATGTGTTTATTTTGGAGTTTGAAGGTTTTTTGTTTTTGTTTAACTGAAGATTAATTTACTTTAAACCTGTAACATTCACTCTAATTCTGAACTTTTTAATTCATGTTTAATTTGAATGTATTATATATAGTTAGATTTTGGTTTGAGTTCTTGAAGAACAAACTTATGGTTATTGGTGATGTCACCTGTACCAAGAGGATATGCTTTCTTGTGAAATTCCATAATAACTCACTGAGGGTATGGCTACACTTGAAATTTCAAAGCGCTGCCGCGGCAGCACTTTGAAGTGTGAGTGTAGTCGGAGCACCAGCGCTGGGAGAGAGCTCTCCCAGCGCTGCACGTAAACCACATCCCTTACGGGTGTAGCTTGCAGTGCTGGGAGCAGTGCTCCCAGCGCTGCAGCACTGATTACACCGAGGCTTTACAGCGCTGTATCTTGCAGAGCTCAGGGGGGTGTTTTTTCACACCCCTGAGTGCGAAAGTTGCAGCGCTGTAAAGTGCCAGTGTAGCCATGGCCTGAGATTCTTTTCCTATTTCTGAATGATAAAGTAAATAATTCAGATAATTTATTTATATAAACAACTGGGTTGACATTGCTGAGTACTGTGAATAAGATTTTGGTTTAACTCTGGAATTATTGCCTATGCAATGTATCATAACTAAAATGGACAATGTTGATAAATATTACTTAACTGCATTAAGTACAGTAGAATCTCTTTCATCTCCACTAATAATGGAGAGTGAATTCCTTAATCTGCACTATAGATATGCAAGTGAGGCCTGATGGACTGGTGAAGTTCAAAGACTAGTGAGTTCTGAGGGTGGGGACAAAGCATAAGCTTCAGCCACCAGTAAGGGCCTTAGCCCTATTTCAGAGCATAACTGAGTGCCAGGAGCAGGGCCTGGCACCTGGCGCTGAAGTAGCCAGCAGGGTACATGACATCACTTGCAATGACCATATCCCTGGCACAACAGCAGAATTTCATTGTTCTGTATTTCAGTAAACTGCAAACCCAGTGACGAGCCTTCTTGGTGATTTGTGAAGGTGCAGTTTACCAAAACACAGTTTGGTGAGGGTCTCTGCAAGTTAAATGAATGACACTAAAAATTAAATCCAAAGCTATTTTTTATTCTCTTGAGCTGTCTCCCATCCACTCCTGCCCTTGTTTTTGTGGACCATAACTATGCAATTAGATTTGATGCAATTTCACACAGCATTTTTTCCATGAAACAGTGTTATTCGGGTCTGTCAGGATATGTCTACATGGCCTATGTAGGCCCAGGCTTGAGCCCGGGCTCATGGCTAACCCCTCTTATGTCCTGTGATGGGGCAAGGCCAGATGGCTACAGTAAAGTACTGAGGAACAGGTATGTTAGCCCCAGGCTAAACAAATCCCTAGTACTGTGGTAACTAAATGGTAGTTGCTCCAGGTTAATCAAGGCACCTGGGGCCAATTAAGATCTTTCTAGAAGGCAGTGGAGCTAGCTACATTGATTAGAACACCTGCAGCCAATCAAGGCAGACTAATCAGGACACCTGGGTTTAAAAAGGAGCTCACTCCAGTCAGGCGGGGAGGAGCCAGAGGAGAATAAGCACGTGTGAGGAGCTGGGAGCAAGAGGCGCAAGGAGCTGAGACTGAGAGGGTGTGTTACTGGAGGATTGAGGAATTATCAGACAATCAAGCATTATCAGACACTAGGAGGAAAGTCCTGTGGTGAGGATAAAGAAGGTGTTTGGAGGAGGCCATGAGGAAGTAGTCCAGGCATGCAGCTGTTACAAGAGGCACTATAGACAGCTGCAATCCACAGGGCCTGGGCTGGAACCCGGAGTAGAGAGCAGGCCCGGGTTCCCCCGAAACCTCGTAACTCCTGATCAGACACAGGAGGAGTTGACCCAGACTGTGGGTTCCACCAGAGGGGAAGATCACTGAGGTGAACAAATCCGCCAATAAGTGCAGGACCCACCAAGGTAGAGGAGGAACTTTGTCATAGTCCATACTGCAATTGCGCTAGCCTAGGGTTTGGATCCAAGGTCCTAGGACCCTGCAGGTCTGGAGGGTCCGAGTTCCAGTTAAGCCCAGGACCCAGGGTCTGAACCCTATTGCTTTGCAGTGTAGCCAGAGCCCCGCTTGATTCAGGTCCCAGGAATCAACCATAAGTATCCCACAATTTCCTGGGACAACTACCTAATTCCTCTCTATCCCAAGAATCTCTAATTGACTCAGCTGAAAATGGAAGCAACCCTCCTTGACTTACAGCAGCAGCTCAGTGAGTCAGCATTAACCCTTCTATTGTCTTCTGATCATTGAGCTGCAACCACACCATGAGAGTGTGACTCACCAAAATCATGCCCCTTTTATGAAGTGTTTGACTGGGTGCTAGGCATTGTGCCTTCCATAGAGACAACCGTCGTACATGATCACTTGGTCAGATAGGACAGTGTCCTGCTAACTCCACAATCCATCATGGAGAGTGATGGGCGTCAATAGCAGGCACCAAGTGAGGACCATGAAATCTGTTGCTAAAACTAGTCCCAGAGCAGGTTTTGGAACAGGAGCAGCAGCAGCAAATTCTGGGTGCATACTCAAAGGAGCTGTTTGTTTCCCTCCCCATCCCATAAGGAACAGCCCACTGCTGAGCCTGCAGCAGACATAAATGGGACAGAAACTGCCCCTGAGTCAGGTAAGTTTCTGGCTCCATTTCTATTTTTGTTAATACAGTAATGGAAGGGATTTCTGCTCTATGATCCAATGCAAAAGTTATGAGAAGCCCTGGCCAATGTGTATCTGCTAATGACAGATAATATCAGCGCCTTGGAATCCCCCTTTCCTTTCTCCCCAGATGGAGTTCAAAATGATGACTGGGAAATGCAAACAGTAAAGAATTCTGTAAAGTATATCTTTACTGGAAAGGCACAGATTTTTGCTAGCACAATTCCTGTTTCTTAAAAAAAATAACCTTACATTGCTATGCCTTTAAGTTTGCTGTTTGGTAACTACTCAATGATCTATGGAGCTGCCTGGAAACAGTGAAGTGTGTGTGTGTGTGTGTGTGTGTGTGTGTAAATGTGTTCCATTCACAAATCTAGTCCATTTTAATTAGAGGTAGTCCAGGCAGTCTATAGGTGAAAAAATCATTTGTCCCAAGTATGACTGAGATTTGAATTTTTGTCCAGAAATGTGCCAGGGGTATGGAGGAGGAAAGCTGTGGAGTTCTGTGCATTTGCATGCAGCCATAACAGGGTAAGCCATGTGGAAGCTAGTGCATCATCCTGTTGATTCCTTCATGGATTCTGACCCAATCCTGGGTACTGATAGCTGCAAACTTTTCATGAAGCAGGAGCTCTGAATAGTCAATTCCATTGAAGAAAGAGCATACTTTCCAGGGCCACCTCAGTAACTGGCCACTCAGAGATGTGCTGTTCAGTCACTACACATTTGAATACTTCAGCTGCATATACTGCTGGTTTCCCACTGGCTGCTTGGAAGAACATCTTGCTTTGCCAGTTGGGCACCATAAGAACTGTTATGTCCTCCAAAAAGTGAAAGGCCTGAAATGATAGAAAAAGCTTTTGTAGCAAGGCCACTAACCCCTGCTTCCCCAACCCAAGTAGTTCTACAATTTTTATAAAACAAACACAGCTTTGAATTTTTAGCTTATCATTGTCTCTACACTTCTTTAACTGTGTTTAACTAGGCTGTGTCCCAGGAGACTGTGTGGCCTAAAGCATCCCTCTCACAATATACTGAAGTTCAGTTTGGAAATGTAAGTTTTTATCTCCTTGAAATTCCACAATGACTTTTTGTGTCCTCCTGCACTGGGCTATTTGAGACAATAACCCTCTGTGTCTTGTCTTGTTCTGGGCCCCTCCCCTCAACTGGCTCCAGCACTTCCACAGCTTTCCCGCATTTCAGCAGAAGCCAGGCCTAGCATACCTTCATGCACTGTTCCAAGGGGAAGAGTTCCCATGATGAACTTCTGGTTGAAATTCTGGAGAGGGCCAAAAAGCAAGTCCAGTATCAGAAACAAGGACTTACGCCTAGAGAAAAGGCATGCAAAGAGGCAGGAGGGGAGGCTCACTGCATGGCATGAAGACAAGGTATCAACACAGGTGCAGGCACTTGCTGTGCAGTTCCTGGAACAAGAACAGCTGCTAAGGGAGCTTGGCAGAGAGAATTGTTTGAGTGGCTCATCTCAATCATGGCTGTGAGAGTACCAGCTCCTACTGCCTCTCCCACTCCATGACATGATTCCCCTGTGACTTACCTTCAGTCCAGAAATGGCTTGAAAAACTCCATGACTGGCTGCCCCATTATCATAACCTTAGTCCCAGATTTGGACCTTAGCGTCCAAAATATGGGGGTTAGCATGAAAACCTCCAAGCTTAGCTACCAGCTTGGACTTGGTACTTGCTGCCACCACCCAAAAAATTAGAGTGTTTTGGGGCACTCTGGTCCCCCTGAAAAAACCTTCCCTGGGGACCCCAAGACCCAAATCCCTTGAGTCTCACAACAAAGGGAAATAATCCTTTTTCCCTTCCCCCCTCCAGGTGCTCCTGGAGAGATACACAGACACAAGCTCTGTGAATCCAAACAGAGTGACTCCCCCTCTCCGTTCCCAGTCCTGGAAACAAAAAGCACTTTCCTCTTCACCCAGAGGAAATGCAAAATCAGGCTAGCAAATCCAACACACACAGATCTCCCCTGATTTCTTCCTCCCACCAATTCCCTGGTGAGTACAGACTCAATTTCCCTGAAGTAAAGAAAAACTCCAACAGGTCTTAAAAGAAAGCTTTATATAAAAAGAAAGAAAAATACATACAAATGGTCTCTCTGTATTAAGGTGACGAAATACAGGGTCAATTGCTTAAAAGAATATTGAATAAACAGCCTTATTCAAAAAGAATACAAATCAAAGCACTCCAGCACTTATATTCATGCAAATACCAAAGAAAAGAAACCATATAACTTACTATCTGATCTCTTTGTCCTTACACTTAGAAACAGAAGATTAGAAAACAGAACTACTTCTCCAAAGCTCAGAGAAAGCAGGCAGACAGACAAAAGACTCAGACACAAACTTCCCTCCACCCAGAGTTGAAAAAATCCGGCTTCCTGATTGGTCCTCTGGTCAAGTGCTTCAGGTGAAAGAGACATTAACCCTTAGCTATCTGTTTATGACACCCATGCAACAGACCTGTAGCAGTCTGGGGTAGCCAGCTTCCAGATGGTGATAACAACCTATTTCTGGACTGGCAAGGGCACCCTCGTGCGTGTGTCTTTATGCTGGAGAGTCTTTAAGCTGCTCACAAGGATCCAGAAATGTCGCAGTCTTTATACAAAAGTTCTGGACACTCTGCTAGTCATTGTAGGTCTGCATGACAATGGGATCCCACCAGTCTGTGCTTGTAGCACTGTACGAGATGCACTGGTCTACACAGGGGGCATTAGTGGCTCAACCGAGTGTAACGAGAAGCATCACGCAGTGCAAGTCTACCATGCCTGAGTGATGATACTCCTCTGCTGCTTTCTACATCCTGCTCCCTCCAAAGCTCTGTTAGGCGCCTTTGGTGAGTCATAAACCACCACCAAAATGTCCATGAGCTCCTCAGGGAAGCTCTTTCCATTTTCTGACTCAGGAGTGAAAGCAAAAGCAAGAGAACTTTTTGAAAAGGAGTTTCCTCCATGTTGCTTGGCAGGATGCGTTGGCGGGCTGTTCAAACTTCATGTGATGTGCAGGGTGGGCAATACAGTTTTCCCACAGTGCACCATGGTCAAAGGGCTAGAGCAGCCACATTTCAGGAAGGAGCTAGGGAGTCTGGGATATGGCTGGTTTGGCTCAGGTCTACATGCTGCAGTGTGGATGCCAGAGCCCCAGGTTTGAGCCTTGATTAGAAAATTCTCAACATACTTTTAAGAATCATTGTAGACACTCAAACCCTAGATTCTTTAGTACAGGGTTAGCTGACTCAAGTCCCAGTAGCCCTGTGGTCACCAGCCTGAAGATCGTGATTGACAGGTAGATCCTGAAGCCTCCCTGTCATAAACAGATAGCTAAGGGTTAATGTTCTTTTACCTGTAAAGGGGTAACACCAGTAACCTGAAACACCTGACCAGACGACCAATCAGGAAACAAGACTTTTTCAAATCTGGGTGCAGGGAAGTTTGTGTGTGAGTTCTTTGGTTTTTGTCTTGTGTCTGACCCTCTCGGCTCTGAGAGTGATCTTTCTGTCTCCTGCCTTTCTAATCTTCTGTTTCCCAGTTGTAAGTACAAAGAAATAAGACAGTAGGTTTATATGGTTTGTTTTTTGTATTTACATGTGTGTAGTTGCTGGAATGTGTTAAATTGTATTCTTTGTGGATAAGGCTGTTTATTCATATTTCTTTTAAGCAATTGATCCTGTATTTGTCACCTTAATACAGAGAAACCATTTTTTATGTATTTTTCTTTCTTCTTATAAAGCTTTCTTTTTTAGACCTGTTGGAGTTTTTCTTTAGTGGGAATTCCAGGGAATTAAGTCTGCAACTCACCAGGGAATTGGTGGGAGGAAGAAGTCAGGGGGAAAATCTCTTTGTTAGATTTACTAAGCTTGACTTTGCATACCCTCTGGGTGAAGAGGGAAGTACTTGTGTTTCCAGGACTGGAAACGGGGAGGGTGGAGTCCCTCTGTTTAGATTCACGGAGCTTGCTTCTGTGTATCTCTCCAGGAACCCAGGGAGGGAACACCTGGAAGGGAGAAGGGTGGGGAAATGGTTTATTCCCCTTTGTTGTAAGACTCAAGGAATTTGGGTCTTTGGGGTCCCCAGGGAAGGTTTTTGGGGGGACCAGAGTGCCCCAAAACACTCTAATTTTTTGGGTGGTGGCAGCTTTACCAGGTCCAAGCTGGTAACTAAGCTTGGAGGTTTTCATGCTAACCCCCATATTTTGGACGCTAAGGTCCAAATCTGGGAAATATGTTATGACACTCCCTCAGACAGTTGATTGCAATCTCTGGCCGCTAACAGTCCAGCAGTGCAGTGGGTTAAGGCAGGCTTCCTACCTGCCTTGGCCCCGCACTGCTCCCAGAGCCAGAATCAGCCAGCATGTCCCTGCAGTGGTGTGGCTCCAGGGAGGAGAAAGGGGGTCTCACGTGCTGCTCCTGTCTGCAGGCACTGACCCTGGAGCTCCCATTGGCCAGGAATTGGAAACTGAGGCAAATGGGAATTGCAGGGGTGGTGTCTGCAGAAAGGTGCAGCACACGGAGCAACGTGCCCCCGCCTGGGGCTGCAGAAACATGCCAATCACTTCCTGGAGCAGGGCCAGGGCAGGCAGGGTGCCTTCCTTATCCCCACTGCACCACTGCCCTAGAGCCACCCTAGGTAAGTGCGACCCGGCAGGAGCCTGCACCCCAACCCTCCACCCCAGCCCTGAGCTCCGCACAGAGCCAGCACCCCATACTACCTCCTGCACCCCAACCCCCTGCCCCAGTCCTGTTCCCCCTCCCAGAGCCAGCAATTCAACACTCTGCCCCAGCCCAGAGTCCCCTCCTGCACCCAAACTCCCCTCCCCAGAGCTTGCACCACTCACCCCCTCCTGCAGCCCAACCCCCTGCTCCAGGCTCAGCCTGGACCCCCTCCCATACTCCAAATCCCTCAACCCCAGCCCAGAGCTCATACTCCCCCCCTGAACCCCAACCCTCTGCCCCAGCCTGGTGAAAGTGAGTGATGGTGGCGGAGAGCGAGCAACAGAGGGGGGATGGTGTGAGTGGGGCAGGGCCTCAGGGAAGTGGCAGGATAGAACCTGGGTTGCACTTAAATTCAAAAAGTGATCTTGTGTGTAGAAAGGTTGGAGACCATGGCACTAACACCTAGCCCCATTAACTATGTTGCAGTTTATACATACCTTTGGAGTACAGATACTACTCTGTCTCTATTCCCAGAGAGGAGCTGGGGCAAAGGCTCCTCCCCTCTGCATAATGGCTAGCAGACCCAGCTAGCAGTGCAGTTGTTAGCTGCAACAGAAAGTAGTGTAGCAGTGGGAATGTTGCTGTGTGTGCCTGCTCTCTTGGGCCACGTCCAGACTAGGAATTAAAATCGATTTTAGATACGCAACTTCAGCTACGAGAATAACGTAGCTGAAGTCGAATTTCTAAAATCGAGGTACTCACCAGTCTGGACGGCGCGGCATCGATGTCCGCGGCTCTCCGCGTCAATTCCGGAACTCCGTTCGGATTGATGGAGTTCCGGAATCGATGTAAGCGCGCTCGGGGATCGATACACCGCGTCCAGACTAGACGCAATATATCGATCCCCGAGCAATCGATTTTAACCCGCCGATGCCGCGGGTTAGTCTGGACGAGGGCTAAGTGCTACTCCAGACCTAGTGCATCTCACCTCTTACCATGGGCTTTGCTAAAGGATACAATCTAGTTCTGTGCTTATTTATTTTGTTACGTTTTGTCAAAAGATTTATTATATGGTGTGAAGTGTATCTGATTAAGCCATTGTGAGACAAACTCCCATAGCTAGGTCAAACATTGCACAGTGTAGACCAGATCTAATCTGAGCAGGCTCAGCTCAGCAGTTAAACTCAATTGAGTCATACCTGTTTACTTCAGCAGTGAATTTGGCCCTGCGTGTTTGCAGCTGTGTGTCTTAAATATGTTGGCTGAAGTACTACTCCAGTCTATGGCATAGCTACTGAGTTAGGTGATTTATGAGAATTTTCACTATAATTTCTCTTTTCTATGCCTGTCTGGAATATACATCCTCACAACCTTTATTATTTTGCATCTGCACATAGCTGTAAGAAGCATGCAAGTCAATCCACAGCTAAAGAACGTCATTTACAGCAAGTGCATCTCCCACTTTAACAACACTTTGTTTGCTACAGTTCAGAAAAGCCATGATATTTCATGTACGGTTACATGATTTTCTTATGGAAAGAAACATATAATATAATAAACCATCTATTAACTATATTAAATCATTGCACACTTCTTATAATCACATCAACTACTTATGAAATAAATAATTTGAGACAGTATTGCAAAGATAGGGCAGTTTAAAAATGGTGTATAAATTGTACACACGGCTGCCTGTATTAATGACATTTCATTTAGAAATACATGTTGTTTCATTTGGAAAACACTCTTTATAATAAAGTCAGAAATATCATGACAAATTGGAAAGACACATTAAATTATCATTTAATGAGTAGTTTCATAAAATCAGCTTAGTCATAAGTATGAAAAAGTAATAGCAGGAAAAAAGAGAACTGTAATCCTGTTTACTTCTAGTTGGAAACCACTCTCAAATTTCACAATAATATCAGAAAAATATAATACAACAGAGGCCTATCTTCAGTACAACTTATTCTGGCTATAAAACATGGAGATGAAAAGCAGATATTAGAGCTCCATGAAATACTTGTCATAAAAAGTATTTGTGCAGAAACCTTGTTTTTGAGATTATGCTTTTTTGTTGTGAAAGAGATGTAAATCTTTAAAAATACGAGATTTTTCAGTGAAACTTGTTTGGTCTTGGAGGGTCAGCTGCAAAGCTCATTGAAGTTAATGGGAGGCTTTCAAAGGGCTTTAGATCAGTTCCAGAGTGGCTGCAAAAAGCTCTAAACAATCTCATTTTGCATGAATTTTTAACAAGTCTTCTTTTACATTCAAGCTTGTTTGGTTGTTTGTTATAGGTTCTATGAGTTTTGGTTGCCTGATATGCTGAGAGTGCTCCATGCAGCAGAAGTGATCCTGACTCATTTTCTTAGAGTGAATGGCAGTGCTGCGCTCTATGGCAGGGTGAGGTGCAGGGCTGCTTATTGCTGTCCTCCTCCCAGCCACCCTACAATGCCTGAAACCCTAGAGAATGTTATATGTTATATATCTGTGGCCTCTTCTGGAAACCCCGCAGACACCGTATGTTCATCCACCAAAGCAGATAGAGAATGGTAGCACTACCAGTCCTAACTCCCAAGAAGGTAGCACAAGGCAGACTTGAAGAGGGATTGTGTGGGGACAGGGAGACATATGACCTGGTGGTCTCCATCATAGGTTTCAAGCAATGGCTTTAATTAACTATTAGGGAGCTCAGAAAGATGTAAGAGAAAGCTAAGTGGAATCTCCTGGTGTCAGTTCCCCACATCACCCTATACCCAGGACACTGTTCTTAGCTATTCTTTCTGGGCACAGTCCTGACAAGTTTGATTATTTCAGATACAGTAAATATCCAAACTTTGAACCTTTTCAGATTTCCCCATTGTCACAGTTTCAGTGTAACTGCATCTATATTCCCAGTCCGTGGTAACTCGAGGGCATCCACTTAACATTTCTGACTCCCAGCTGCCACCTCTCTTGGACAGACACCCATGTTTTACTGCCTCCCGACTGGGAATTTTAAAACTGCACAGCTCCCTAGTTTACACTGCGCTATCCTCAGCAAACCTGTCTGCCTAAAGGCCAATCTCTGTATTTTGATTTCTCTCCAAGACCTATGAACAGTGTATTGCCAGCAGTTAGAAGTTACCACGCAGCTCTTCCTAAGCAAGCCCCTTTATTCGTCAGGTAAAAACATTACAGAGGGGAAAAACAATATGCATATTTAAACACACACTGATCAGATCAGGAGTCACCCATCAGTCTTACAGGGCCCTAGAAGACCAAGATTTTTCCCTCCCTTCTGCAAGGGTTAGGGCACCCCTTGGACAGATGGTCCTATTCACCTCATAGATTCTAAGGCCAGCAGGGTTCGCCATGATCATTTAGTCTGATCTCCTGTGTATCACAGGTCATGGAACTTACCCAAATTAATTCATAGAGCAGCTCTTTTTAGAAAAACATCCAATCTTGATTTGAAAATTTTCAAAATTGACCTGTGGTAAATTGTTCCAATGATTAATTACTCTCACTTGTATGCCTTATTTCCAATCTCAATTTGTCTAACTTCAACTTCCATCCGTTGGATCATGCTATATTGAAGAGCCCATTATTAAATATTTGTTCCCCATGTAGGTACTTACAGTGAAATCAGGTCATCCCTTAACCTTCTCTTTATTAAGCTGAATAGATTGACTCTAGGAGTTCAATCACTATAAGGTATGTTTTCTAACTCTTTAATCATTCTCACAACTCTTCTCTAACTCCAACTGATCAACACCTTCTTGAATTGTGGGCACCAGAACTGGACACAGTATTCCAGCAGTGATTGCACCGATGCCAAATACAGGGGTAAAATAACCTCTCTTCTCCTACTCAGTTTTCCTTTGCTCATGCATCCCAGGATCACATTAGCTCTTTTGGCCACAGTATCACATTGGGAATTCATGTGCATTTGATTATCCACCATGACGCACAAAGTGACTTTTTCAAAGTCACTTCTTCCCAAGATAGAGTCCCCCATTCCATAAGTATGGCCTACATTCTTTGTTCAATGTATGCACTTATATTTGGCTGTATTGAAATGCATATTGTTTGCTTGTGCCCATTTTACTGAAAAAGCTAGATGGCTCTGCATCAGTGACCTGTCCTCTTCATTATTTACCATTCCCCCCAATTTTTGTGTCATCTGCAATGATGATTTTATGTTTTCTTTCAGGCAATTGATAAAAATGTTAAATAGCATAGGAGCAAAAACTGATCCCTGCAGGACCTTACTGGAAACAGATCTCTTCATGATATTTTCTCATTAAGATCTATCAGTTAGCCAGTTTTTTATTTATTTCATGTTTGAAATTTAATTTAATATAATACTAGTTTTTAATCAAAATTTCATGCAGTAGCGAGTCAAATGTCTTACAGAACTCTAAGTGTATTACATTAACACTGGTACTGGTATCAACCATATTTGTAATTACATAAAAAAAAGTTAGACAGGATCTATTTTCCATTACCCCATGTTGATTTTCATTACTTACATTACCCTCCTTTAATTCTTTATTAATTAAAGTCTCATATCACCAACATTTCCATTATATTGCCCAGAACCAATGTTAGGCTGACAGGCCTATAATTACCCGGCCATTCTGTTTACAATTTTTAGAAAATTGGCACATTAGTTTTCTTTCAAGCTTCTGAAACTTCCCTAGTGCAGTGCTTCTCAAAGCTGGTCCGCTGCTTTGTTCAGGGAAAGCCGGGTGGTTTGGGCCAGTTTATTTGCCTGCCGTGTCTGCAGTTCAGCTGATCATGGCTCCCACTGGCCACGGTTCACTGCTCCAGGCCAATGGGGGCTGCGGGAAGTGGCGGCCAGAACATCTCTCGGCCTGCGCTGCTCCCACAGCCCCCATTGTCCTGGAGCAGCAAACCATGGCCAGTGGGAGCCACGATTGGCCGAACCTGTGGATGTGACAGGTAAACAAACTGGCCTGGACCACCAGGGGCTTTCCCTGAACAAGCAGCGGACTGGCTTTGAGAAGCGCTGGCCTAGTGCACCAAAATTTATTGAAAAGCAACATTAATGATCCAGAAAGCTTCTCCACCAGATCTTTTAAAACTCTTGGATGCAAGTTATCTAGACCTGCTACGTTAAAAATGTATAAATTTAATAATTTATATTTAACATCCTCCAGAGGTACTAGCGAAAGGAAAAGAATGTTATTACCTTATGATGAGACTATGTCATCTCTTCTTTCCTCAAATACAGAACACAAATATTTACTGATCATTTCTGCCTTGTCTGCATTATTATTGATGATACTACAATTTCCATCTAGTATTATTGTCAGGATTCTTTTTGTTCCTAATATATTTACAAAACTCCTTCTTACTGTTCTTAACTCTGCTAGCAATAGATTTCTCCTGAGTCCTTGGCTTCCTTTATCAATTTTCTAGAATTCTGAACTTCTGATTTATATTCATTACTATCAAATTCCCCTTTCTTCCATTTGTTATTTTTTTATCATTTTTACAGCTGCCTTCACTTCCCCTCTAAACTAGGTTTTAATTCATTTAACATTACTTAATGTCAATTAATTTAATTAATGTTAAGGGCTGTATAAAGATATGATCAATTATTCTCCAGGCCCACTGAAGGTAGGTCAAGAAGCAATGGACTTAATCTGCAGCAAGGGAGATTTAGGTCAGATACTAGGGAAAACTTTCTAGCTATAAGGATAGTTAAGCACTACCCAAGGGTCGTGGAATCCCCATCATTTGGGTTTTTTCAGAACAGGTTAGACAGACACCTGTTAGGGATGATCAGGGTATATATGGCCCTGCCTCTGCTCAGTGGGCTGAAACAGATGACCCTTGGAGGTCCCTTCCAGTCCTTCATATCTATTATTCTAATTCTCCATTTGATCATACCTGCTTAATGTCCTTGGGTCCCAACGCACGTTATGAACACATTCTTTTTCAAATTATGGAAATTCCCAGATACAATAGTTCACTATGCTGGAAGTAAGGATGAGAAAACATATCAGTGACTTAAGATTTAAAATCTAACCTTATCAGAGCATTGTAGTTATTTGTGTTCAGCTCCATAAATGTATTATTTCTTACTACTACTACTTACTAAGGTTGGTCATTTAAACTTTTCAAGAAAGACTGGTTAACAACAACAACAACAACAAATTAAATAAAAATAAAAAAAATCTGACTTAAAGACCCTGAATTCATCTCAGATTTTGAGGTTATTCTACATTAATTTTCGTGATCTGCCTAGGAAGTTAAGGAAAAATTCCGAGAGGATCCTATTTTCTGTTTTATACTTAGATAAAACTCCCATTGATTTCTTCCAGAATCCTACTCAGGAAGAAGCTGAAAGATCAGATCCATGTGTGATAACTTAACATGCTGCAAATGATATTAACAGGTCCAGTACTCATTAGTTAATTATATACTGTACATTATTATTTTTACAGTGCTGAGACAAGTTATATCCTAAGTTACCATGGGATATATTATAGAATATCAGGCTTTGCCAACAAAGCAACTTTTTTTTTGTAATGATCTCACTGTTTCCTAGAAGACATTTATCTACTCATAAAACCACCATACAATTTAATACAGTTGGCAGCTTCTCTTCAGCAAATGAAAAGGATTGAAATAGCAGGTCAGGACTAATTTATATGGGAATGGCTGAGTGGGAACATTAGTAATTATTATTGACTTGTCTCACTAAAATCCATATTTTTTACAAATATTAACTAATGGGTATTTTCTGTTGATGTGATAATTAATATACCATGGGCTAAATACACAGTGAATCCAAATACTGAGGAGTAGGTTCTCTAAGGATATAGTTTTTACTCTTATAAAAATACCACAATAATCTTATGGTTGTAGACAACTGAGGGTGTTAACCTCCCCTGAAAATTTAGGGATTACATTAATAATAATGTGATTTGATTTTAGCTTTTTGTTTTTGTATTCACTCAGTCACTACTCACTTTGAATGAGAGGCATATGTTGGCAGAATTTAAAAAAACTACAATACTCTCTAACATACTGAAACATTTAGCTGGTCTCTTGATTTCATATCGCCACTGTGTTTTCCGTTCATCCATCTAGAATATGGCAGAATGAAGAAAAGGAACAGCCTGCACCTGATCTGTTGTTTATACTGGAAAACAATTGCTTTTATGTTTTGCTTATGTAACCCCCTGGGCTCTTCTCTTTCCCAGAGACTCTGACAGGGAAAAGACTACAAATAAGATAGCAGCTGGAGGCTCTTTCACTCCTAGGCATGATGGGACTGGGGTCAGAGGCTACAAAAGGATAGCAAAATAATTGTGGACTCCATGATGTCTGACATTCCCACTTTCTTTTTAAAAAGAACATATGGAAGTTATGCAAGGGTTGGGGGAAGGAAGAAGACAAGAGCCATTCAGGAGGCTCTGGGAGTCAGCTCCAGAGGAGTGGCAGCTAACTTGACTTATGCCAGTTTTTCTTAGAAGGAGAGAATCAGAAGTCCTCATGCACAGAGAAAGTGGATCACTACCCTTGTTTAAAGAAGTAGGAAAAA
The DNA here is from genome assembly GCF_025201925.1 of Gopherus flavomarginatus. Classification (NCBI taxonomy): domain Eukaryota; kingdom Metazoa; phylum Chordata; order Testudines; family Testudinidae; genus Gopherus; species Gopherus flavomarginatus. The sequence continues at coordinate 51,331,041 of NC_066617.1, read as the reverse complement.
AAGACAACCTGACTGCAGAAAGGGCACACAGAATTCCCCTTCACGCAAAGAGGACACCTTACTTGCTAAGCCATTTCCCAGCTAGGAAAGAGAGGAGCCAGAACCTGCTGCAGGAGACTTTCAACTAAGTCCTGGCTTCCAAGGGCCAACTGATACCCCCAGGGTCTTCAGTTAGCCGAAACCATTAGAGGACTGTCCCTCTCATGGGCCGAAGAGAACAAACTGTGAGTTATCACAGACTATTTCTGCTTCAATAATTAGATCGTGTAAATACAATATTCAACAGCTATTGTAACATCAACTCATTTCTGTGCTCTGATTGGCTACTATAAATCTTTTCACTGTGAACTGATGTCCTCAAAGCTCTTCATCCATATACCCACTGCAAATATAACCACTTCATTGTCAGACTCCATCTGATGTAGTTTTTCTCAGTTTCTCCCCCTCTTTTCCTAATGAAGGCTTAGTCCTCAGTCCCCCCAAACTATGTCCTTATTCAATTGTTTACATTTAATGTCTGGGTGAGAGTTACCTCAGGGAGAGATGACCAATATTTAAGGTAGCCCTATTCTGTTGTCGGCAAGTGACTGGGGAGTTCTGCAGCTAGTAGCCAATCAGAGCTCAGGATTTGCATGATGATTAATGAGAAATAACAAATTGATTATTGAGAAATAACCATAATGAGAATAAGCCAGTATGTAAATGTCTGTGCTCTGTCTGTCTCAACCAGTCACAACAGACTAACAATAAGGATCCTCATCCAACTGGAGAACATAAATATAAATACTAATGAGTAGATCGTTATTGAGAAATACTAATCATTAGACAGATCCTTTCATTCTGATTTGCTGACAGCTATTATTAACCAGTCAGACTACAGAGTTTTGCATATCTGAAAAATTCATATAAAAATAAGTTATGGATCAGTAACTGTACAGTATTCCTGCAATCTTATTGACTGAGAAAATTCCTTTTAGTATGTTTCTGTAAGTTTGTTTCCCAATGTCTAGGCGGTGCATAGTGGGAGTAAACTGTTTTTATCATATTATCATTCATATAAAATGTATCTAGGAAACTGTTAGACACAAATCAATAATTTTGAATTAGTGCATGATTTTTAGAGAAAATGTTATTGCTGTTTTTTATGATATAGCTGTTCTGCACTTCTTTCACAGCAAGAATCTAATACTATAATGTGTGTTCTTCAGAACACATTAAAATGACATTACACAATCAGGATGCCAATTATAGTATGACTAAAGACTGGCTATCAAGCTACAAAAAGTCAGTAATTGCGCTGATATAAACATAATGTTTATATGTCTCCAGTAGAAAAGAATGAATCCCATTTTATTACTTACGTACAGTTATTGACAAAACACTTAGGGATACATTTTCAAAGTGTTGTATGGGTTTTTCACTGCATGATTCTCATTTAAGTCAATAAGAGTCACATAGTTAAAACCCCATGTAACATTTTGCAAAATTACCACAGAGTGGCTTTTTATTGCTTAGACACACAAATCATTTTATTCTTCAGTAGATCATCTATGTGGTGGACTAGTTGCATGGGCTGTCAGTATTCTTATCAAAAGCATCTACTGGGTTCCATACATGGCTGACAGAGGTTCTATTTATATGCAGATTTCAAATAATAATGAAATAATAATTTGCACTTCTATTGCTCATTTCATCAGGGTATCTCACAGTGTGTTAGAGCTGTTAGTTAATTACACTTCACATCAATCCTTCAGGTAGGTAAGTGTTAATGGGTAAATTGAGGTGCAGGCAATTTAGTTGACTTGCCTCAGGGGACACAGTGAGCCAGTGAGGGGCAGTCTGTATGTCTCAGATACTGGGTCAACAGGCTTGGGCATTATGCTATGGTGATAAAAATAGCCATGCAGACATTGCAGCTCAGGCTGGGACTTGGGCTCTAAACCCTAAGGAGGTGGGTGGGCTTCAGAACCAGAGCTCCAGCCCAAGCCACAATGTCTACGCAGCTATTTATAGTGCCATACCTTCAGCCAGAGTCTACTGACCCGGACTCTGGTACTTGCTGCCCCTCACTGTGCAGGTGTAGCCTGTAAGGGTCAGAAGCTCAGCTATTAGTGCCTTGCTCTAACTATTAAACAATACCCCCTACCCATAAGGAAATAATACTCAGAAACATGTAATGCATAAGAAATGCGAGAATTAATTGGAAATGGCAGCAGAGTGATCTCTCTGTAGTCTATTGAGGTCTGATATTGCTTCTTGTCCCTGATTAATTAATTTGTTTAAAAGAGCAGGTGGGAAACAAAAATATTCTGTTTGCCAGGTTACATCTCTGCTGAATAGATATTTATTATTATTATTATTATTTATTATTTTATTATTCAGACAGAATCACAAGTGCTGTATAGACAGTTTGAAGTTTCTCCTTCTATCTATGTAAACACAACCAGGAATGTTTAGCTCACACTACTGCTGGGGACCTTTAGGGCCTGAACTGTGATTTGACTTTGACTGCAATGACTAATGGAGTGCCGAGAAACCCTAACTATTGTTCAGCTGGATAAAATGGCAGCCTTTACATGCCAAACAATTGTCCGAAAGTGACTCAAAGACATCACAAGTTGCAATGGCAATAAAATAATGTAACAGGATAGAACTATGCTCATTGCAAATTCTCTATTAGATATGTTTAAAGATACTTACCATTTAACAAATCTTGTTTAAATAAAAAAAAATTAATAAAAGCATTTTGTTAAAGTAGAGAAATAGAGGCAAATGTTTTCAAATATGGTTGACTATAAAAAGTTTTGGGGATCACCTTAACCAATAAGGGTTCTGTCACCTCCTGCTTTGTAACTGTGGGTGTCTTAATGCTATGCTGCTATGGTTCAATGCTGTGTCAGCAGCATAAGGTTCCACCCCGGCATCTACCTGGTAACCTACTTCTTGAAGGATGACCTCACCTATCTCTTCTGGTCCCAAGTCCCCCCAAACTCATCTCCTCATGTTCTCAATTACCCCACACTCAGAGTTTTTCTCTCTGGTTTGTTGCCTCTGAGGCATGAAACCTGATCCCAATTATTGGTTCACTTTGGCACACACGCTCCTCACAGTTTGCACAACAGAGACCTGCTTGAGGTAAAAATAAACAAAAAATTTATTTAATAGCAAAATCATAGCTTCAAAGATGAAATAGTAAAGAAAAGCAAACACATACTAGTTAACACAGAAAATAAACATAAAGATGCAATCTCAGGCATGGGTGGTGTGTGAACGACTGACTGGTGGAGGCTAGCCCTTAGCCCCGCCCCTTCTGCCTGCGGCCTCACCACTTCTGTGCCCCCCTACTGGAGTCCAGAGCCCCCCACTGTGGCCACTGGCTGACCTCCCAGGGACTGCTGCCAGGGCTACAGAACGCAGCTGCTCCAGCTGGCCTGCTGTGGACCCTGGCTGCTCCAGCCACCTGGCCAGGGACCAATGCCCCAGACCGCAGTTGTTTCAGCAGGCTGGCTGGGGACCGCTGCCCAGGGCCGTGGACCGTGGCTGTTCTGGCCAGCTGGCTCAGGACCACTGCCCAGGGCTGCAGACTGCGGCTGCTCTGGCCATCCAGCTGGGGACTGCTGCCTGGGGCCACAGACCCTGGCTGCTTCAGCCAGCTGGCCAGGGACCACTGCCCCAGACCGTGGTTGTTCCAGCCGTCTGGCTGGGGACCACTGCCCAGAGCCGAAGACTGTGACGGCTCTGGTTGTCTTGCTGGGGACTGCTGCATGGGGCCGTGGACCCCAGCTGCTCCAGCCAGCTGGCTGGGGACCACTGCTTGGGAGTGCCAGGTGAGTGGAGCAAGCGAAGCCCCCCACGCTCCAACCCCACTTCCCAGCAGAAGTGTTGGGGGGGCGGTGATGGGGACTGCAGGTGGAAGGGATAGGGAGGGATCCCCATCTGCTCTGGCCTAGGGCCCCACAAACCCCTAATCTGCCTCCGTTTACAGCCAGTCCACAAGCATGCTAATCACACTGAATGTCTGTGTGCTATCGAGTCCTGGTTCGGCAGCTCTGACTCCAGCATGATGTCTAACGTCCCACTTTGGCTTCCCCATCCCTGGTTACAACTAATAAGGTGAGCCAAGCACCCGCTGAGTCCCAATTTTTCCCAGCACTATGTGTCCTGAAGTGACTGGGCCTCTCCTGAACCGCTCAGAACAGTAATAATGTTAATTTTTCCTTTAAAGAAACAAAAATACGTTTCAGTGTATTAACAGGAGTAAATACACCCCTCCCTTCAAATATAGCACTGAGTTGGTTGATAGTAAAAATAAAACAAATTTATTGACAATAAGACATAATTTAAGTGATGAAAGTCCGTGAGTCTATGATGTCAAATAAAAGAAATAAAGTTAGAAAGGGTTGCAAACCAATGCAACTGAAGACACACGTATAAAAGTCTAGAACTTAATCTAGTAAGGTACGAGCTTTGTTCAAGATTTTCTTTTACCAATCATTCTTCTTCCCAGCCATGACTGACTTTGCTTCAGTCAGGACATTCCACAGAATTACAAAACGCTGGTTTTCCTTGTCTCCCTAGGTCCTTGCCTAAGTAGTTTTCTCACCTATATTCAGTTTCCAGAGAGTTCAACCTTCCCTCCCCTCTCTCTCTCCCCCCGCACCTCTGCCCCTTTGTTGAAGAACCCATCTTTCTCAGTTTGCAAGAGCTGGGGACCTTTGTATCTGTGCTGTCTTTGGCATCAAAGATGGCTTCTGTCCATGCTCCTATCTTCCAAAGTTCAATGACCTCATTTCAAGGCTTTCCATCTGTTCTTCCTATCTTCTGGTCTTCCAGTCCCCCTGCTGATTTCTATGCAAATGGAGCTTTCACTGTTTCTGGTCACACCTTGCTGACTTTACACAGGACACAGGTAAATAGCTGTGACATTCCCTCCTGTCTGGGAGAGATCTGTTTGTCCCTTTGTTTGGACACAAACTGTAAAGCCTAATATCAATGAGTATCCCTAAGTCCTTATGTGGTGTTAATACATACATTTGATGTTGATATTAATCACCAGAGTGTCATAGGTTTTCCTAAAACCTCTCACTCAATAAACTTTTATAATACAGCAATATTGTATACAATCAGTTGAGTCAATTGCTTATCATTTGAAGTTCAGAGCTCCGTCTTTATAGCCCAGATAGTTTCTCTTCCCTGCTGGAAGTTGTCTGTTCCTCTACCCCATTTGTTAGCTTGATAGCTTTATTTACCTAGTATCTAAATAGACCTTTGTTATCTCTTCCTGATGACAGGGGTGGTCTGAGAAACAAATACACATTCCTTTGTCTACCCCCCGTCCCAGCATGACATTTTAGTAATCATTCCAGCATAGATCCGTAACTCTTAATACACACTGTGTATACACATCATACACAAATATTAATGATCAGTGAGTTATTAGTGTTCCAATGACATCTTTTAGATACAGCTTATAGCCATAGTGAGATGGGATACACTGAATTGGTCAGGGCAGCTGAAACATTACCTGATACCAGTGAGCCCCTGGTCTCTGGCACTGGGATGCTCTTAGTTTGTATTTAGGCCTCAATATGAGTGGCTTGAAAGTTTGAAAATGTTGGCCATAACGTATAAAAATATAATGTATATCATGTGGATTTTACAAGTTTGAATATTTACTTTTTATATTTGTTTGTGTGATATAATCTACTTTATTTCACATGTATACTTCCCTGTCATCTTTATTATCATATCACATCCACCTCTATGTTGAGGTGATGTTCTAATAGAGGTGAAGCTGAATTGTATTCAACACGTTTACCGTGCTTTGTGTGGTCACTTTAGCCAGCTGGTTAGTGGTTTAACCTTGATTCAGCAAGACACTGAGATCCCAGTTCAGGAAAGCATGGCTATCCAGGACATCACTGATGTCAGTGGGCCGTGAGAAAATTAAGCACATTGGACTTAAGTTCTGTCTCAACAGGGATGAATCTAAACACATGGTTAAGTCCAACCCTATTCAGTAAAGTCCTGATCCAAAGCCCAGTGAAGTCAATGGAAAAATTCCCATTGATTTCTCTGGGCTTTGAATAATGCTCCAAAGCACTTAAGGCCAGATTTGTAAAGGTATTTAGGTGTTTAACTCCCATTAAATTCAAAGAGGGGAAGGCACCTAAATACCTTTACAAACCTGGCCTTTAAGCATGTGCTTAAGTCCTTGGCTGAATTAGGGGCCTTAATAAAGTTATCTCGAACTGATTTTATTGTACTGTATATTGAAATACTTTTTTTTTATTTCACAATTTTAAGATTGTCATACCCTAAGGCAAGAATTGTTTTTTTGCTAGTAGATTGTACCCTTGTGCCTTCATCACTTATGTTTCTATCCATAGTGAGCACATTATCCATTGTTAAATGATTGATAAAAATTGTTAAATAAGGCAAACACTATACATGCTGGAGTGTAATGAGGCCTATCAAGCAGGAGGAATACTCCTCATCATGATATTAAAATTAAATGTAGCATTTTTTAAATTCTTGACATAAATAAAGAAGTTATTTATCTGGATCAGCGCTTTTTCTATAAGCCCAATGTTCTATAAGTCACTTTTATAGCATATATTTTATTTTGTAGCAATACAGCCAGTTTTCCCCCCTTAAGTATGTTCTGAACTTGCTATCATTAATCCAAACATTGTCCAGAATTTTTAAGGCTTTTTCTACTTAGGAATGTGCCAGCCATTCACGGTATCCCAGTTATGATACCCTTTCAGAGTATGAAATGGGGGACAATAACTAGTGCAGTGTGTTGCTATATACAGCATTATTTTTGAAGACATCAGCAAGGTCTAATTTCAAAGGTCTGCACATGTGCTGCACGCAGAGAATATGAGAGCATACCCATCATGCACAGCACAACAGCCTGATTTTCAGATGCACTCTGGGTAATTGCACAGACAAATGTTTACATGTGAAGACAATTAACAGTTTTATATTAACAAATCCATATTTTGTGCTTGTAGTAAGTACTTCCACACTTTTTTACTGTAGTAATACATGCATCAACCTTATAAAATTGGCCCCAAATATATGCTTAATGATTGAACTTGTCACGGTTATGGCAAAGATTTAAGTGTTCCCTCTAATTTTTCCCACCCAAGTGCAGAATTAATTTTGTTATGTACACCAATATGGAGGTGACGAGTGTGACACATCACCTCCATATTGGTGCACATAACAAAATCAGTGGGGTGGGGTGAGGCCAAGGGGTTCGGAGAGTGGGAGGGGCTCAGGGCTGGTGTAGAGGGTTGGGGCGCGAGGGTTGAGGGCTTCGGTTGTGGATGTGGGCTCTGGGGTGGGGCCAGGAATGACGGGGCTCAGGGCTGGGGCAGAGGGTTGAGGTGGGGGGGTGAGAGCTCTGGCTGGGAGTGCAGGCTCTGGGGTGGGGCTGGGGATGAGGGGTTTGGGGTGCAATGGGGCTCCCAAGGGCTACAGTAGAGAGAGAGGACTCCCTCCCCAGATCTCTCTTCCTGCAGCTCGGGGCAGAGGTTCCTGTCCCCTGGCCATGGCAGGTCCAGGGCTGGTTTGGGGCCGGGGGAATGGCACCTGTCCCTCGGCTGCGGCAGGTTCAGGACTGGGCTGGGGAGGGGCTGCGGGAGAGGTGCCTGTCCCCCAGCCATGGCAGATTCAAGGCCAGTTGGGGGAGGGGTCCTGTGGCAGGTCCAGGGCTTGGGAAGAGGCATCTCTCCCCACTGCAGCCCTGAATGCCTGCACGGTGCTAAATAGCCAGCTGCGCAGCCATGCAACTTAGTGGGAACTTAGCCTGTGATACTTGTTTTCCTTATTAGCACTTCTCATCTTTATATAATTTTTACTTTTCCTGCTTTTATTAACTAGATTATCTGTTTCATATAAGATATGTCCTAAATATTTTATATTTAATTTATTGAAAAACTAAATTTTGAGTCCAGATATGACAATATAAATATGCAGCTTCCTTCTTCACTTGCTGAATTTCAGACTGAAGACTATCTGTAATGTATGTGGAGAATTTATTATTAGAAATATCTTTGAGAATCTGGAATCCTATTCAGCTTTGGCTTTCATGACTCTGTGTCCCCTCCTACTTTTTCTCCTTTTATCTGGTCAATCTTTAAGCTTCTTTTTCAGTGGTTCCTCCCCTTTCCCTCCCCCTGTGTGTAACAGTCTCTGAGGGCTTCAATCTTGGCCTCTTCCTGTTCTTCCTCTTAAGCCTTTTCTTTCAGTGATCTTATTTCCTCACACAGCTTCAACTACCAACTTTTTACAACAAAAGTTCACAAATCTAGTTCTCCATTCCTGATCTGTCTCCTTCTGTCCGGCCTTGTACCTCTGCCTATCCCATAAGGCCATCCATAACTGAACTCCTCCCTACTTATCTGCTCTTGGATCTTGCCACATTTCCCTGCCCTCATTCCATTTTTCCAGTGATGCCAACCTCGGTCTCGCATCTGTGTCCTTCTCCAGCAAGTTTTTGCTCAGTTTTCACGTGCTGCTGCTTGTATAATAGTTCTCTCTGACCTAGGCAGTAAAGCCTCTCTGCAGTCCTCCTTAAATCTATCTCCAAGATTAACTACTGACATGATGCTTATACGAAATTTCCAGCTGATAATGGCCAACTACTATTAGATGGCCAGTAGAGATTTCTGGTATCTGTTTTATTTACGTATGTTTATTTTCTATTTACATAATTTTAAAAAATGATTTGAAAATATCCAATGATGCTCACAACCAGTCTATGTCATCAGGTGTTTCTTTTCCTTTTACTTTTGTGCTCCCTATCCCTTTCCAGCTAACTGTTTGTTAACCCACATATTCAATCTTGTCTTAAATTTTAGAGTTGGGCAGGCTGTGAAGCCCCTATATCCATGCAGCAAATCTAATCTATTGATATGGTCCTCATTATCCTGGTATCAGAGCACCTAACAAACATCAACAAGTTTGTTCTTGCATTGCACTTGTGTTGTAAGGAATCTTTGCCATATGTCTGTACAATGCCTTCCAGAAAGGGACCCTGATTCTGACTCAGGGACCCTGATTCTGAGGCCTCTGGGTACTCCTATAATAAAAATAATATACAATAATAATAGCAACAGCATGTGGTACCACAGAACCAAATAGAAAAGTGTAGACACAAAGGGTAACATTTTAAAATATGTCTAAGTGTGATTTAAGAGATTAAGTTCCATTTTCCAAAGTCAATTAGGTGCTTAGGCACCTAAGTCCCATTAATTTAGAGCCAGTTTTTTAAAGGTATATAGGCACCTATTTCTCACTGAAATCAATGGGAGTTAGGCACCTAATGCTTTTAAACTCTGCCCTTTGTAACTTAGCAACTTTTGAATGCTACCCAAGAGCTGTTCAGGCCAAAAGAATGCCAGTCAGTGCACTATGGTCAAAGGAACTGATGACATTAAAATAAACTGGTTAAAAGAGTGAGTTCTTCTTTATGACAGTCCACAATGAGAGGACAGTTGGCATTCAAAGGCCCAAAGCCATATACATTGAACAACAGATGTACATATTGGAATACAGGAAACACATTGTTACGGTCAGTGGGAGACATGGAGTCATTAGACTGCATATGGAAAAGTAGTTTAGAAGTATGTCTAATCCACATATGTCTACAGTTTGCAGATTGTGTAGACACAAAAATCAGCAGCAACAACTGCTTTTGTTTCTGAAAAGTGTGGCTTATGTCTAGGGTGATCAGATAGCAAGTGTGAAAAATTGGGACAGTGGGATGGGGGGCCTATATAAGAAAAAGACCCAAAAATCAGGTCTGTCCCTATAAAATTGGGACATCTGGTCACTCTACTTATGTCATACTCAGCCCTGTATTTAAAAAACAAGATGTGTCTTCAGTTGAGAAAGTAAAACAGGTCTGGCACAGCTCCTGTTCTGAAGCTTCATACGTACCCTTTCCTCAGAAGTTCAAACCTCATCTCTGCATACACATCCATCGCACAGTATATGCAAGTGATCCTACACGTGATCCTACTGTGTTATCAATGTCTTTCATATCTATGGCTCTGTTCAGCTGTATAATCATAAGATGTTAGTGTTTTCTGCTGGACTGGATGAAATCATAGGCCAAAAAGCTGCCGTTTATGTTAAAGGGCAGGCAATGTTTCTGTTTTTTTATGGACAGCAATCTTTAGTGCTGCTATTGAGATCCAACACACTTATTGTCAAAAGAGTGGGCTGAGGGATAAGAGCCATGCCGTTGGATTAAGCCAGTGGTCCCCCAACTCTGGGGCACACCTCCTTATGGGGATGTGCAGGAATGTTTTGGGCCCGGGGGGTGTAGTGGGGCCCAGGCCATCCCCCATGGGGGTGGGGAAGGAGCACCATTCAGCCCAGCTCTGGCCCCAGCCACAGCTCCGCTCTGCCCCCTGCTCCGCCTCCAGCCCAACTCTGCCTTTATTCCCTCTCCACCCTCAGGCCAGCTCTGCCTCTAGCCCTAGCTCCTCCCCCATCCACAGTTCTGCCCCAAACTCTGCCTTCAGCCCAAGCTCCTCTGCTGAGCCAACTGTGCTGTAATGGAGGGGGGCATGGACAGATTCCATTACTGGTAAGGGGGGAATGCAACAGGAAAAGTTTGGGACTGAGAAATTGATAACTAGGAAACGTGGATAAACAATAGCAACTATTTCAAAGAGGTAGGAAGGACAAGAATATAATATCTAATATCTCTGAGGCAAGAATTCTCGTGTAAAAATGTAATTTTCTCTCCTCACAGTAATGTGTGCTATCCAAACAATGTTTGAATCTCTGTTTTTGTGAATTTAAAGAACTTTCTCAGAGTCATGCAGCATTAAAAATGAGTGAATCTTATTGTTGTCGCTGGTTTTACAAAACACAAACTTTTGAAAAGAACCATTGAGCTGCCCTTCCCTGGAGTCCTTATTTTAGGTAGATTGTGTACACATGATCCAAAGTATCTCTTTATTCTTCTGATATAATTTGTTATATTTATGTAAGTAGGTGTTGGCATTAGGTATGAAGTGCAAATTTGTGTCAGACAATCTTGATGCTGGAATAAAAGTTTGGTGTTTTTTCTTTGCATGAAAGGTGCCAGATTTATATCACAGGAAATTAAAGTCCTTCCTTGATTCACAGAACAAGTGCCTACTCTGAAAGAACTTCTCTGAGGATGAAAATGGTTTAGTTTCTCTGCTAAGTCAATCCAGCCAACAAGGGTACCAGTTATGGTGATTTTATGTTCTGATCTAACATCGTTCTTGGAACTTTTAAAAAGGTCTTTAGCTGACTGTTTAAATAATATATGTTTTGGTGTGTGCACATGTATATTTGCACAGGATGTAATAGACCATAAACATAGTAAAATATGTCATTTTTAACGTTTTGAGTCAAATTATCTATGGACCCAAGAAACCTTGAAAAGTCCAATATATGTGTGCCCAGAGTATCTCTGCATAGTTTGTTCAAAGTATACCAAAGTTATGATATTTGAAATATTGCAGCCTCAAAATCATATGACTTGTGTAGTGCAGGACGTTGGTAGTACCCTAGCAAATGAAGTGGATATGCTATCATTCATATTAAAACTAGGAACGGAGGAGCTGATGATGATTGCAGAAAATGACACTGGCGCTGATCATGGGCGGTGTAAGGACCTCTTAGCCCAGTTCCACCCATGCTAAGTCTCCAAAGCTGGTATAGCCTGCTGCAGGAGGGTCAACCCAGCATAGTGTAATGCTGGCATAATGGCTTCTATGCCCCCGCCCACTCACTGTGGCAAAGGTCAAGGCTTTGCTGTACTCTGGTGGCCGCAGCTGTTTTATTAGCCACATGGGACCTTTGACAGCTGTTGTAAATTGTATCACTCTTCAGGCTGCTCTAGTTCTTCGCAGTGGCCCCAGATTTGTGGGCTTATGGCTACTTGTTGCCCTGCTTACCCCAGCTGTGTTGCACAGGGTGGTTCTTGATTGCTGCCAAGGATCAAGGCCAACATCTTTTGCTCAAGGTCCCATTAAGAAGGCAACCAATGATAGGCTTACACTGTTTTTATACAGATTTTTATTTAACTCAAGCAGAAATGACTTTGAAATAAAATTCAACAGGTTTCCTAGTTGATTTTGATTTAATGTAGGCCTTTTGTAGACGGCTCCAGGGTATGCTAGCTCTAGCTATTTATCTTTATACTGGGTAGTTTATATATTTTAAGAAAATGACAAATGGTAGCTTTAAAAAAAACTCATTATGGTAATTGATTATTATAGAAAAACCTTGGAAACTTTATGAAAGAGAGCCATATTCTCAGAATGCCTTAGTTTTAGACCAGACTTGTAATTAGAATAATCCATAAACATTTATCACATTAAGAGAAGCTTGGTCAGTAAGTTCAGAAGAAAACTCTGGAGTCACTTTAATGTCCTACGTTAAAATGGCACATAGTAGTGGCTTTCACTTACCATCGAGAGATTATTATTTTACTCAGTTGAGCAGAGGACCACCCACATTGTTACAAGCCATCTAACTAGAAGTTCTGGACTATAGTCTCTGTGCATTTCTCTGGGAAGAGTGATTGTGGATCTTTTATTAGATTGTCACCAAGTATGAGGGTCAGGCAGTTATTATTTATAGAATGGCTTTCTGGAATTCATTCTAGGGCTTGAATTATCTCCTGTCCTGCTGGCTCCACTACCTAGTCTCTCAGCCTGTCTCCAGCCTTGAGTTCTCAGCCTTCAGGCAGCTCAACTGCTGCCATTTTATCTTCTGTGTTTCAGCTATGGCTTATCCTGACAGACTCCAACCTTGAGTCTCTGGGCAAACGAGTGCCCTTGCCTAACACCAATCTCCTTTCTAATTTCAAGACCCTTTATATTTATTTATTTAAAAAAAATATCACTGCTTGGAGAGTTCCATATAAAACGCGTGTTAAATTATAGTTAATTTCATTATGTGCAGTTCATTTGCTTACATTAATATAATAAAAACCCCAAACATTAAAACCTATGGAAATTGTAAGCCAATGTTACACAGACAATGCAAACATCAATATACACGCTACCATCTGGAACACAAGGGGAACATGGCTGCTGTGCAACCTTTTCGCATTGCGCAGCATACACTCCCCCACCCAGCATCCTACTTCCTTTGGGGGGGCTATTGCTAGCCTCTAAAAGTACTGCCAGTATTTATCATTAAACTAGAAACGAGAATCAAAGAAACCCAAAATCGCTCCAGCTGCCAACTATGGGAAAGTTCTGATCTGAATCCAAATTTTGTGGCTGGTCCCTATCTCTGTAAAGGGTTGAATGAAAACTTTGTGTCTGAAAAATTGGATCCTAATCTAGATCTGAATTTCATGGCTCAGTTTCATTTCTACTCTAAACAAGGGCTTGCATTTCATTTTCATGGCAGGATTAAATAGAGGCAGAAGCTTGGTTCTCTGGGGGTAAACTATTACCAAACACAAAAAGCTGAACTATTTGCAAAGGGGAGTACAAAAAAGATCTCATCCTAATGTTGCATGTAGCTATGAAACTTTTGTTTGCAGAGGCAGAGCACTACAGAAGAGATACGCACAGTGGTTTGTCATGGAGACTTTATCTTAGTCTCTGTTCTTTTTTCTTAACTTGAAGAATGTTTCAGTGAGCCAATTCTTGTGATTTTTAGCATGAGTCTAATGATGTTTGGTGTTTTTCTTAAAGCTCCAACTCCAGAGTCGTGAATGCATGAGAGTTTCAGCTTTCATTATAAAAAATAAATGTCTAGCACTTTTGGTTCCAGTGAATACATTTGAAAATGTGTCCTGAGTGAATGCTAAAGGTTGAGAAAATAAAAGGCACATAAAATAACTCAAAATTAAGTTTTTAAAGCCAAACTCATGATTTTTATGATTTTTGAACATATGAGGGTTAGCAGAACTACTATTTCTCTTTCTCTGAACTCATTTTATTGACATCCTCATCATCATCAGAATTATTTGTTTTCCATACACAAACTATAAGCTTTCAATATGAACAAAAACAACAAGGAGTCTGGTGGCACTGTTATAACCTTATTCCCAGATCTGGACCTTAGCGTCCAAAAATATGGGGGTTAGCATGAAAACCTCCAAGCTTAGTTACCTGCTTGGACCTGGTACCTGCTGCCACCACCCAAAAAATTAGAGTGTTTTGGGGCACTCTGGTCCCCCTGAAAAACCTTCCCTGGGGACCCCAAGACCCAAATCCCGTGAGTCTCACAACAAAGGGAAATAATCCTTTTTCCCTTCCCCCCTCCAGGTGCTCCTGGAGAGATACACAGACACAAGCTCTGTGAATCCAAACAGAGTGAATCTCCCTCTCTGTTCCCAATCCTGGAAACAAAAAGTACTTTCCTATTCCCCCAGAGGGAATGGAAAATTAGGCTAGCAATCCAACACACAGATCTCCCCAATTCCTTCCTCCCACCAATTCCCTGGTGAGTACAGACTCAATTTCCCTGAAGTAAAGAAAAACTCCAACAGGTCTTAAAAGAAAGCTTTATATAAAAGAAAGAAAAATAAGTACAAATGGTCTCTCTGTATTAAGATGATACAATACAGGGTCGATTGCTTAAAAGAATATTGAATAAACAGCCTTATTCAAAAAGAATACAAATCAAAGCACTCCAGCACTTATATTCATGCAAATACCAAAGAAAAGAAACCATAGAACTTACTATCTGATCTCTTTGTCCTTACACTTAGAAACAGAAGACTAGAAAGTAGAAAGTACTTCTCCAAAGCTCAGAGAAAGCAGGAAGACAGACAAAAGACTCAGACACAAACTTCCCTCCACCCAAAGTTGAAAAAATTCGGTTTTCTGATTGGTCCTCTGGTCAGGTGCTTCAGGTGAAAGAGACATTAACCCTTAGCTATCTGTTTATGACACGCCCCCCAAATTGCAGACAGTGGGGAAGCTTACTGGCAGCGATTTCCTTCTAGAACTTTAAAATAAACAGATTACTACAACACATGCACCTTTACATATACCACTAAGTATATAACTAACAGACTTCTACATTTTAAGAACACTTTTTAACTACTGAATTCTGGGAAACTTTTACGGGAGAGTGCATCAGCAACTTTGTTAGAAGCTCCTGTGATGTGTTGAATTTCAAAATTAAAATCTTGGAGAGCTAAACTTCAACGAAGAAGTTTCTTGTTATTCCCCTTGGCAGTACGAAGCCACTTTAGTGCAGCATGGTCAGTTTGTAGTTGGAACCGCCGTCCCCAAACATATGGGCGTAGCTTTTCCAGGGCGTACACAATGGCATAGCATTCCTTTTCACTGACTGACCAGTGACTTTCCCTCTCAGACAGTTTCTTGCTGAGAAACACGACAGGATGGAAGTTGTGATCTGTTGCTTCCTGCATGAGCACCGCTCCTATACCACGCTCAGATGCATCTGTGGTTACTAGGAATGGCTTGTCAAAATCCGGGGCCCTGAGCACAGGGTCAGACATGAGCGTTGCCTTAAGTTGGGTAAAGGCCTTTTGACACTCATCAGTTCACTTAACTGCATTTGGCTGGGTCTTTTTGGTCAGGTCGGTCAGTGGGGCAGCGATTTGGCTGTAGTGTGGTACAAATCGCCTGTAGTATCCGGCCAAGCCTAAGAAGGATTGGACCTGTTTCTTTGACCTTGGGACAGGCCACTTTTGGATAGCGTCCACCTTGGCCTGTAGGGGGTTTATGGTTCCTCGACCCACCTGGTGCCCCAGGTAAGTCACTCTGTTTTGGCCTATTTGACACTTTTTGGCCTTAACAGTTAGTCCTGCCTGCCTGATGCGCTCAAAGACCTTTTCCAGGTGTAGTAGGTGTTCGGGCCAGGAGTCTGAAAAAATGGCCACATCATCGAGGTAGGCAACTGCAAATTCTCCCAGTCCAGCTAGTAGGCCATCTACCAGCCTCTGGAAGGTGGCGGGTGCATTTCGAAGGCCGAAAGGAAGGACATTGAATTCATACACCCCCGCATGGGTGACGAATGCTGACCTCTCCTTGGCAGGTTCATTTAGCGGTACTTGCCAGTACCCCTTGGTTAAGTTTATTGTAGAGATGAACTGGGCACGTTCCAACTTCTCCAATAGCTCATCGGTGCGTGGCATTGGATAGTTGTCCGGACGAGTTACAGCATTTAGCTTACGGTAGTCCACGCAAAAGCGTATTTCCCCATCTGGTTTGGGTACCAGAACCACTGGAGATGCCCATGCACTGGTAGATGGGCGGATTATACCCATCTGTAGCATGTTCTGGATTTTTTGTTTTATAGCAGCTTGGGCATGAGGAGACACCCGGTAGGGTGGGGTTCTGATTGGGTGAGCATTACCTGTATCAATGGAGT
The DNA here is from genome assembly GCF_025201925.1 of Gopherus flavomarginatus. Classification (NCBI taxonomy): domain Eukaryota; kingdom Metazoa; phylum Chordata; order Testudines; family Testudinidae; genus Gopherus; species Gopherus flavomarginatus. The sequence continues at coordinate 51,314,670 of NC_066617.1, read as the reverse complement.
GGTATGCCCGTTCAGTCCGTCCTGGGGTGGCTGAGAACAATGGGGCGAAGCTAGTGCACAGCTCCTTGATTTGTTGCCGCTGCAGACGTTCCAGGGTGGTTGAGAAGTTCACCTCTTCCACGCCACCGTCTTTTTTCCCATCGTAGTAGACACCGTCAGGCCACTCAGCATCCTCTCCCTGGACTGTAAACTGACAAACCTGTAAGTCTCTGGAATAGAAAGGCTTGAGAGAATTAACATGGTACACTTTAGGCTTTAGTGAGGAATTGGGAAATGCTATGAGGTAGTTTACAGCTCCCAGGCGCTCTTGGACCGTGAATGGCCCTTCCCATGATGCTTCCATCTTATGGGCCTGTTGCGCCTTTAAGACCATAACCTGGTCTCCTACCTTGAAGGAACGTTCTCTGGCATGTCTGTCATACCAGGCCTTTTGCTCTTCTTGAGCATCCTTTAGGTTCTCTCTAGCAAGGGCTAAAGAGTGTCGGAGGGTGCTTTGTAGGTTGCTTACAAAGTCCAGAATGTTAGTTCCTGGAGAAGGCGTAAACCCCTCCCATTGCTGCTTCACCAACTGTAATGGCCCCTTAACCTCGTGACCATACACAAGTTCAAATGGTGAAAACCCTAAACTGGGATGTGGTACAGCCCTGTAGGCAAACAGCAACTGCTGCAACACTAGGTCCCAATTATTGGAGAATTCGTTGATGAATTTTCGTATCATGGCCCCCAAAATTCCATTGAACCTTTCCACCAGGCCATTGGTTTGATGGTGGTACGGGGTGGCAACCAAGTGATTCACCCCATGAGTTTCCCACAGTTTTTCCATGGTCCCTGCCAGGAAATTAGACCCTGAATCTGTAAGGATGTCGGAGGGCCAACCTACCCTGGCAAAGATGTCTGTTAGGGCCAGGCACACAGTGTTAGCCCTGGTGTTGCCTAGAGCTACTGCTTCCGGCCATCGGGTAGCAAAGTCCACTAAAGTCAGTACGTACTGCTTTCCTCTGGGCGTCTTTTTTGGGAAAGGGCCCAGAATATCCACAGCTACTCGCTGAAATGGAACCTCAATTATGGGGAGTGGCTGGAGAGGGGCCTTGACCTGGTCTTGAGGCTTTCCCACTCTTTGGCATACCTCACAAGACCGGACATAATTGGCAACATCCTTGCCCATCCCCTCCCAGTGGAAGGACTTCCCCAACCGGTCCTTGGTTCTGTTCACCCCAGCATGGCCACTGGGATGGTCATGGGCTAAGCTTAAGAGCTTCCCCCGGTACTTAGTTGGAACCACCAACTGTTTTTGCGGCTGCCATTCTTCCCGGTGTCCACCAGAAAGAATTTCCTTGTATAAAAGTCCTTGGTCTATAACAAACCGGGATCGATTAGAAGAGCTGAGAGGCGGTGGGGTGCTCCGTGCCGCCGCCCAAGCTTTCTGAAGGCTGTCATCCGCTTCCTGCTCAGTCTGGAACTGTTCCCTTGAGGCTGGGGTCACCAGTTCTTCCTCAGACTGTGGACTTGGGCTTGGTCCCTCTGGAAGCGATGTAGGTGATGGGGTTGTTTCCGTTGCTGGTGAACCGCTCTCCGCTGGTGCACCTGAGGGTATTTCAGGCTCTGGCTGAGCCTTTTGGGTATGGCTGTCTTTTGCTTCTGCCAGTTCTGGCTCGCTGGCGCCCTCTGGCGTTGAGTTTGAAGATGTGGTTGCACTTGCTGGTGCTGGTTGCTGTTCCAGTTCCGGGCCTGGGACTGGAGATGCTGTGGCTGTTTCAGTGGTAGGCATGGAATCCGGGTCCACTACCTCTGTCTGGGTCTCCGGTAACACAGACGGGGCCTCTGTGGACGGTTCAGGAACAGGAATGGGTCTGGAAGCTTACCTGGTTTGGCTACGTGTAACCATTCCCACTCTCTTGGCCCGCCTCACCTGGTTGGCCAAGTCTTCCCCAGTAGCATGGGGATAGGATAATTGTCATAGACTGCAAAAGTCCACATTCCTGACCAGCCTTTGTACTGGACAGGCAGTTGAGCTGTAGGCAAGTCTACAGCTTGTGACATGAAGGGGTAAATTGTAACTTTGGCCTTTGGGTTGATGAATTTGGGGTCAACGAAGGATTGGTGGATAGCTGACACTTGTGCCCCCGTGTCTCTTCACGCAGTAACCTTCTTTCCGCCCACTCTCAAATTTTCCCTTCGCTCCAAGGGTATTTGAGAGGCATCCGGGCCTGGGGATCTTTGGTGTGATGGTGGTGTAATGAATTGCACTCGCATGGTGTTCTTGGGACAGTTGGCCTTGATATGTCCCAGTTCATTACACTTAAAGCATCTTCCATCTGATGGGTCACTGGGCCGAGGTGAGTTACTGGAGACTGGTGAGGTGGAAGGGTAGGGTGTCTGTGGCTTTACTTGGGTGGTATGTGGGGTCTTTGGCTGTCCTCGGTTGTAGGGTTTATGGTCTGTGTGCCCCCTGGGGTAATCGTTCCCCTTGACAGTAGCTTTTTTGCTTTCTGCCAGTTCCATCCATTTGGCTCCAATCTCCCCCGCCTCAGCGATATCTTTGGGATTTCCATCTTGTATGTACCGTGTGATGTCTTTAGGAACACCATCCAAGAACTGCTCCATTTGTATGAGGAGGTTCAGTTCTTCCAAGGTTTGAATGTTGTTTCCTGTTATCCAGGCCTCATAGTTTTTTGCAATGTAGTAGGCGTGTTTGGGAAATGACACCTCTGGTTTCCACTTTTGGGTTCTGAAGCGCCGACGGGCATGATCTGGGGTTATCCCCATTCGGTATCTGGCCTTGGTTTGAAAAAGTTTATAGTCATTCATTTGCAGCTTAGGCATTTTAGCTGCCACCTCTGCTAAAGGTCCACTGAGCTGTGACCTCAATTCTACCATGTACTGGTCTTCGGGGATGTTGTACCCAAGACAGGCTCTTTCAAAATTTTCCAAGAAGGCCTCGGTGTCATCACCTGCCTTGTAGGTGGGAAATTTCCTGTGCTGTGGAGCAATATTTGGCGCCGGGTTGTTAGGGTTGGCTGGCACAGGCAGCCCAGCTTTTGCCAAGTCCAGTTCATGTTTTCTCTGTTTTTCCTTCTCTTCATTCTCTTTTTGTTGTTTTTCCATTTCTTTTTGTTGTTTTTCCATTTCTTTTTGGTGTTTTTCCATGTCTCGGCGGTGGGCCGCCTCTTCTTCTTCTTGCTTCCTTCTGTGGGCCAACTCTTCTTCTGCTTGTTTCCTTCGGTAGGCCACCTCTTCTTCTTCTAGTTTTCTTTTGTGTGCTGCCTCTTGGGCTGCCTGTTCTCTTTGGAAGGCTGCCAGTTCTCTTTGGTAGGCTGCCTGTTCTCTTTGATAGGCTGCCTCTCTGATCTGTTCTTCTCTTTCTTTCATCTCCATCTCTTTTTGTTTTATTTCCAGTTGTCGCCTGTGTTCAGCTTCTCTGAATTGTTCTTCGGCCTCAATTTTTGCCTTAGAAGTCATGGTTCCTGTTTTCTTGGGTTGGGGTGCCCTCCGGTGTTTATCTTCTGCACTGCAGGTTCTCTGTTGCCTCCTGAAGTCTGCCTAGCAACAGTGCTTTTTTCCCTTTCTTTCTCTAGCTAATGTTCAATGAAAGTAAACCAGAAAAACCACTTTATTTGCATGCATATAAGTGCTGGTACTTTCCTCCTAATGGGAGGGCTATTGCATGACAAAAGACCCTTAACAGTTTGGTAATGGCTTCTCGCTTAACATGCAAGCCACAAACTGCCAGAGAGAGCAGAAAAAAAAATTCTCTCTGGTTCCCTTTTAAAACCAACTGTTTCTCTCTCTGCTAAAAAGCCCTTAGCAGAGAAAAGAAAAATATAATATTCCTACTGGCTTCTGGATTCTGTCTATATCCCACCTGCTGCCACTCATGACATAACCTTAGTCCCAGATCTGGACCTTAGCGTCCAAAATATGGGGGTTAGCATGAAAACCTCCAAGCTTAGTTACCTGCTTGGACCTGGTACCTGCTGCCACCACCCAAAAAATTAGAGTGTTTTGGGGCACTCTGGTCCCCCTGAAAAACCTTCCCTGGGGACCCCAAGACCCAAATCCCGTGAGTCTCACAACAAAGGGAAATAATCCTTTTTCCCTTCCCCCCTCCAGGTGCTCCTGGAGAGATACACAGACACAAGCTCTGTGAATCCAAACAGAGTGAATCTCCCTCTCTGTTCCCAATCCTGGAAACAAAAAGTACTTTCCTATTCCCCCAGAGGGAATGGAAAATTAGGCTAGCAATCCAACACACAGATCTCCCCGATTCCTTCCTCCCACCAATTCCCTGGTGAGTACAGACTCAATTTCCCTGAAGTAAAGAAAAACTCCAACAGGTCTTAAAAGAAAGCTTTATATAAAAAGAAAGAAAAATAAGTACAAATGGTCTCTCTGTATTAAGATGATACAATACAGGGTCGATTGCTTAAAAGAATATTGAATAAACAGCCTTATTCAAAAAGAATACAAATCAAAGCACTCCAGCACTTATATTCATGCAAATACCAAAGAAAAGAAACCGTAGAACTTACTATCTGATCTCTTTGTCCTTACACTTAGAAACAGAAGACTAGAAAGTAGAAAGTACTTCTCCAAAGCTCAGAGAAAGCAGGAAGACAGACAAAAGACTCAGACACAAACTTCCCTCCACCCAAAGTTGAAAAAATTCGGTTTTCTGATTGGTCCTCTGGTCAGGTGCTTCAGGTGAAAGAGACATTAACCCTTAGCTATCTGTTTATGACAGGCACCTTAAAGACTAATAGATTTATTAGAGCATAAGCTTTTGTGGGTAAAAACACTCACTTCTTCAGATATATGGTGTGAGTGTTTTTACCCACAAAAGTTTATGCCCTAATTAATCTGTTAGTCTTTAAGGTGCCACCGGGCTCCTTGTTGTTTTTGTGGATACAGACTAACACCGTTATCCCCTGATACTTTCAGTATGAACGTATATTATAGATTAAGAGAAAACAACAAACGTAAAGTTTCCATGCAAGAGTATGGTTTATTTCTCCTTTAGACACAGACTCATAACAGTTAGGGTATGTCTGCATTGCAATCAGAGGTGTGATTGCAGCTCAGGTCAGCATGCCCAGACTAGTGTTAATCTAGTTAGTGTGACTAAAAATAGCAATGTAGAAGCAGTGGCTCAGGCTTCAGCATGGGCTAACAACAGAAGTATGTACTGACAGTCCTTGGCATGCTGGTACAGTCCATGCTTAATAGGATGGCCTCTCATGCATCCCCAAAATACTGAACATTCCAGTAATGGTGTGGGCCCTCTGCCTCACCTCACCCCTTGCATCTCACTTATCATAGACTATCAGGGTTGGAAGGGATCTCAGGAGGTCATCTAGTCCAACCCCCTGCTCAAAGCAGGACTAATCCCCAGACAGATTTTTACCCCGGTTTCCTAAATGGCCCCCTCAAGGATTGAGCTTACAACCCTGGGTTTAGCAGGTCAATGCTCAAACCACTGAGCTATCCCTCCCCCCTCCTGTGAGGGCATGCCACAGGAGGAAAGTATTTTGAAGAAAATGCTGTCCCCCTCCTCCCCGCCGGTGTGACCTCTAATGAATGGTGCCGGTGAGGTCACACCAACGGGGTGCTGCGGTGCACCCTTCAAAATGTAATCCACCGTCTGATATCAGATAAAACCACATTTTATTTTGTCTCAGTACTGAATGGGGGGCAAATTTTAGAAGAGCAGGATTGTCTAGCTTAAAGTCGGATGAATGGCCTGCCTCATGCCACAGCTTGTGTTGTTGCTTCTTCACTGCTATTTTAAGATATGCTAGCAAGATTAAAGGTAGTATGGGTATGTCTCTACAAGCTGCAATCCACCTTCAGTTGCAGTGTAGACAGACCCTAACATAGATACAAATACCATATCCAGCTGCATGTTTTCTTGCCATAAATATTCTCTTTTTTCAAGTTTGCTTCAGTCTGCAAACCCCCCTTTTAAATATAAAATAAATCTCATTGTTCTCTTTGGCAACTATGTAGTTTCTTTGTTGAAAGCTCCTTAATTCAAATATTCTGCTCACAAAGATTAGTTACTTGACTCCTTGACATATGCAGTAAAACTGAATTATATCTGTTAATAGCAGAGGAGATAATTCATGCTCTTTGTGCTCTTTCATAATGGAGCATTTCAAGTTAGCCAGTGTTTCAGATTGATAAATGTCAGGTAAACAATGCAGTGTATAGAGTCTGGCACTTCGATTTGTATAAGTCAATTGTCCTTAAAGTGAATAGGAAATAAGGGCAGTCAGCACCCTACAGGATGTGGATCTAAGATTTTAAAGTATGATGTAAATGTAAATGTTATTGAACTGTCTCAGTGCTAATTTGCCCTACTGGCTGGATGGGCCCTATGTTACTCTCTTTTGTTTTGCTTAGTAGCTGTGTTAAAGGTTAACCTGAAGTCAAGATGTGCTTAGCTGAAACTCTGACATGAAGCAGATAACTGTAATAATAGATGAGATAGGAGGAGTAATAGGAGGGGAGACCACTAGATCACATGTAAAAGGTGACCTCTGAAGATCTTTTACCTGTACTGTGGAAGTGATAAAGTTCACGCTTTTGTTTATTCAGTTATTTTTTTAACTAAGTGCAAACATTCATTGTCCTGGCCACTCTGAAGGAAATGCAAGAGGCAATGGATGTGGTTTAATTAGGCCACAGCTTTATTTATGCAACATACATGGGAATACCAGGTAATGAATTGTACAGGCCATGATTCTTTCTGTAGTTGTTCCATCTATTTGGGAGGATTGTCATCATCCTGTCCTGTTACTGGGATCCTGCTGTCCTCCCCTCATCTGAGCATGAAGGGAACCGGAAAAGAGCGGTGTCATATCCCTGCTATATCAGTTGTTAGGAGCCCCAACCCCTCTTTTTCCAGCTTTCTTAGGGGATCCAGATCCCCTGCTTATGAGGGAACCACATCTGCCCTGTAACGAGTACCTGCCTGATCTGATCGAGTCCCTCACCTGCTTTGGGGAATGTGAAAAAAACTCACACCACCTCAGCCAATCAGATGGTGAGGTAAAAATTCCTTCCTACCCCCCCAAAGAAATAAAGGTGACTACCATGATGCTCATACTCTGATCCCATGCTGGGAAGATAGATGCTGCTGATTGGCAATTGATAAGAAGCAGAGAGAGAGAATTTCTTTCAGAATGCACAGGGTATAAATACCTCCCCTTCCAGCTGTGGAAATGGTGGGGCAATGCCTCCATATGGTCTGGGTCACTTTTTGTACCCCCTTGGCTCCACTCAGGCAAATATATCCCCCTTTCCTCTCACTTGAAACCCAAATGCAGGATCCTTAAAGGAGCCTGGTCCCCTTTTTCCTGCTGGCTGGACAAATACCCACCACATTCATTTGCCTTGAGCACATTGTCATGTTTCTCACAGAGATGGTGGAATATTTGTAGGTCACTGAGGCCCAGTGGGAGTTAAACACCTAAATACCTTTGAGGATCTGGGCCTGAATTTTCATTCTTAATCTTCCATTTGATCAGTGACTTCTTCAGGTAACAGCTGGAAGATGATGCTGACAAACACATTTAATGAATATATCTTTGCTCAAATTCCATGGCTGACTGTGATCAGATTTCTAATCAGTAGCAATAAGTGATTACCTGAGTTTTAGAAGCAAAATGTTTTGGGTTTTTTTTTTCCAATAAGGCTGGAGCTACTGTTTCTTGTATTTATTTCCCCCTAGATGCAAACTGCTTTAGTTAGTGCAGATCACCAGTCACTTAGGCCCTCTTGCAGAAGGCTCCTTGGAAGCAGTTCTGTGGCACAAGGAGGGCTGGTGTAGATCTTGTACTTAGAAAAGACCCCTGTACTAGATGAGCTCTTTGTCTAGCAGTGTGGATAGGGGGCGGGATATGGGCAGGTGGAGAAGGAGCTTGAGGATATGCCACTGTGTAAATTACAATGAGTTGAATTTAATTTTTTTTTCTTTTTCTTTTCTTTTCTTTATTGCTACCTTTCAAAAGGGATTAAACTCTCTTGGTTTATAGAATTGACTCATTTTTCAAAATTCTCCACAGAACATTTGAATTTACTTTTTCCTTTCTGAAAATGAAACAGTCAGTTTCAAAATCAAAAAACTTTTAAAAATGGAAGTTTATTTTGGGAGGAAAGAAACCCCACTGTGTGACAAAGCTGACCAATCAAAACTGGCCATGCACAAAAAGAAAAAAAAAGAAAAGAAAAGAAAAAGAAAAAGGGAGGAAAGAGGGGAAATGAAAATGAAAACCATAACAGAAACAAACAAACAAACAAAAAAGAAAGAAAAGAGCCCACGTGTGCACAGTGCCTTCTCAGTTACTCAGGCAATGTGCAGGGTTCTGCTTAAAGAAAGATCACCAGTCACTTACCACTGATCCCTGCATGTGATTTAATCAAAAGAAAAACAGTGTGTGTCTTCCGGCTAGTGAAGATTCTGGCTGTTATTTCATTTTTTGATATTATTGCCTCAAAGTGGGCAATCCAGTGTATGTATTTATTAATGTTGCTGATGGGTGTATTCTAGCAGTTATCTAATGGTCAGTTATTTGTATTTATTATGAATTCGGGATGATGTAAATCTCTGAATTGAATACAGTTTATATACAACTCCACTCAAATTCATCAAATCCCCTTCCAAAATATGCCAGATTATGCCAGGCCTAAAGGTGGGTGCACTAAAAAACATTTGCATGGCCTGCATAAGGGACAAAAATAATTGCAAATCCTGCACCCAGGAGAATGCTCCTGGCATCCTTCCCCAGAGATGAGTTCAGTTATCAGTATTTGCTATAAATTCTCTTTTTAACTCATTGGTTTGCACTTGCTATGGATTCTCTAGGAGTTCAATAATCACATTCACTCTGATTCCTCTGGGAAGTACTGCCTTAAAAAGGCACCCTGTGCATAGTGGAAGTACACACATGCTTCACCGCATGCAGCATGCTCCCCAGTGCAGCCAAGAAGCCATGGCTCTGCCTAATCTCTGCTTCTCTCCATCCCTTTTGGGATGCCATGCACCTCCAGCAGTGTAGTGAGAGACTACTCACTGTGTTCCTGAAAGCACTAGGAGTGTAATTCTAGTCAACCCTTATGTAGGCTGTGAGAGATGCCTTTATCTCTTCCCCTCCCTACCCCCACAGTGTAAAGGCTAGCTAGTATCTAGTCCTCAATTAGCACAAGCTCTGTTTCCTATATCTAATTATACTAAATATCCACATTTTACACTTAAAGGACCTGTCTGCACTCAGCAAGCCCTTTGGTATTAGCGGACTAGCACAGGAAATCTAGTAAGCATTAGCTTTTCAGTGTCTCCTCACCGTGGTCTCCTGCAATCACCTTAAGGTATCGCCAAGATGCAGAGCATTGTTGTGCGGAAATGCATTCAGCAGTATGGCATTTTTACAATGTAAAATGTTTCTGAGAAAAACATATGCCATGCAGTACATGTGTTCCTATACATTAAAACACATTTTATAAGTCTTTTTTGTCTATCCTGTTACTTTACTTTTTCTAGTTTTAAAGTTGACTGGTTTTATTAAATCAATCAGAGGTGAAGAAAACTACATGTGGCAGCTTTTTTCTGTGCTGTCATTTTGTTTCTATTGTTTGAGTGCCTTAGAAGGTGGCTATTGTAGTTTTATTGGGCGAGAAATAGGATCCTTATAAAATCCAGGTGTTGACCATATGTTTATCAATCTTCCCATAAACAAAAAAGAGTTTTTATTCCTGTATCTGATTTCCTCATGTAAATCCAACTAAACCTTGTTAATACATGTCTGTGCAAATCTTCAGGCACTTGTTTTGAATCATGCCTGTGAGCTAGGGTCAGATTGAGGGGAAACTGAAAAACAGCACTTCCTCTGTAGCAGAAAAAGTCCTGTTTGTTTTTCTTCTGCCATGTCAATGTTTGTGCTGGTTCTACATTTGTGTACTGCGCAGCATTCATAACATTTTACATTGATAAGGCTGAATGGTGATTTAAGGTTTCCATACTAAATCAGATAGGCCCAGGATGCAAAGTTCAGATCCAAATCAATACTTCATCATCTTTGGTGGTGGATATCATTGTTGCAAGGTTGTGTTCAGATTCATGGTTTTGGTTTGTCCCAAAGATCAGTGGCATTCAGGTTCACCCTTTTTAATTGAGCTCATTTCTGTTCAGTGCTGATTTTTGAACTTGCGTTGGGCTTAAACTATGCATATAAAGGGATTGATTATGTGTTTTAAACAAGACTCTAGTTTTGCAACTGTGAGTATCAATTAGCTGCTGGCCCAAGTAATCAATTGGAGGTGAAAATAGCAGATTTTAGGTGTCCAACTGCCTGATGGTGCCCATAGTTGAGATGCTTGCTCCTGGCAATTCCCATTCATATGATGTGGTCCTTACTCAAATGTTCTTATTGACTACATTGGGACATCTCACGTAAGGAAAGACTATATATGTGAGTATGGGAATGACAGATTAGCCCATAATTTTAACGGAATAAGGATTTTCAGTATGTGGTATAGAATGGCAAATAATGTAGAGCTTGTTCCTGCATATCTACCTCACCTGAGTATTACACCTCTATCTCGATATAACGCTGACCTTGGGAGCCAAAAAATCTTACCGCGTTATAGGTGAAACCCTGTTATATTGAACTTGTTTTGATCCACTGAAGTGCGCAGCCCTGCCCCCCCGGGAGCACTGCTTTACTGCGTTATGTCCGAATTCATGTTATATCAGGTCGCGTTATATCGAGGTAGAGGTGTATAGTAATATAATCATGTGAGTTGCTATTATCCTTTATTATTTTTAGAGCTCTCAATAGGATCCAACACACTGTGTAGTAAAAGGAAAGGTCCCTGCCCTGAGAAATTGCAATCTAATTTTAGACATGATGTGGAGATAAGATTTGGGGATAGAATTCTATACGCCAAGATTTACAGCAATCAGGTCAGGTAGTTACTCAGCTGAGGCATGTTCGTATCTTAATGGCTTTATTAAAAGTTGTTTTCTTCTTTGAATATACTGCTAACTCACTTCTTTTGAGCATAAGAGAAGAACAGTCCTGGAAGCAATTTAGGTTACTTCTACATGTAAAGCCTACTGCCTTGAGTAAGAGTTGCAGAGTCAGGTCCATTATTTGGACAAAGTTCTCTGTCTACAATCTGTACTTCATTTCACACGAATGTCAGAGAAATGGGTACTGCTTTACCTAATTAATGTAGTGAACCTGTCATACCCTCTTAAAAATCAGTTAGGCTCTTTATTTGTTAATTTGGAAGAATGCTAGTTTATTTTTTTTACTTATTGATTCTAAACATATTTTCCATAGCTCTCAACATTTATTCCTGTATTGAGTTAAGGAGGATTATAGATTCGAAGTAGTGTTAAATGTATTTATACCTATGGTTTTTTTTAATTGTCACTTTACCCAGGCAGCTCATTTTAGACATTCTTGTTTAAAGTTCACTACCCATATAGTCATTTGAACGACATCTCAGTTTTAAACTTTTGTTACAGACTGGAATTTCCTTGGCTTAAAAGTGGTATAAACAATTTAAAACCTACCTTTGATCATAATAGTCTTGCAAAATGTGCTATCACTTCATAATCAAATAGGAAATGTTTAGCAAAGAACAAATAGCAAAATGTGCATTTTAAAGGATGTGTAGATCTCCATAATATATCCAACAACAGCAATGACAGAGTAACTAGTTATTTTAATTACTGGTGAGTTCATCTTATTTCCCTGCTTCCTTTGGATGGTTTCACCTCCCTGTGAATAGTCATGGCTTCCATTGTCCAATTGTTCCAAACTTTTGTTGATTAAAGGCAGTTTTATAAAATTTAGTTACAATTTGCATAGCAATTTTCATGTCAATGCCACTAACGACAGGTCACTGCTGTATAGAGCCCACTTTAATTGGGAAGGAAATTATTCCCTTTACATGTGAATCAGATTTAAAATCCAAGCTAATTGTGAACACAGGGAGCCCTGGGACCCAGAGAGAACTAACATTTTGTTATCCATGGTGACATGCCCTCTCTTCTGAAAAAAAGTGGTATTTTCTACAAATAGGCAACAGGCACATGGCCTGTTGGATCAGGTTACATCAGGCTATGTTGTGTTACATGATGTGACATGCCCTGCCATGACCTGAGGCAATGTCATTTTGTGTTACCTTGGTAGAGAAATACTGTTCTTTATTAAACAAGGGAGTAGAAGGCTAATCATCTGTGGGCATGAAGCATTTTTATGCTATTTGTCAGTAAAAGTGGTGGGTAGCATGCAGCCTGTTCTTTTGATTCCTATTTGGAGATTTCTAAGGAAACTAAAATCAGTATGAATCATCTATTATTATTACTTACAGTTGGTTATATCTTTTACAAGCCTAATTTACTATTTGCTGTGGTACACAAAGAAAGAGAATTACTATAATATTACAAACAGGCATAGTACATGGAGAGTGAATAGACAATGGCACCTATTTGGTTATGGAAATTAGGAATGTTGAAGAGGGGATATTTAGTAATCTTCTTAGATGGAAATGCTTAGTGTTTGAAGCCTAACTATTTATACATTTTTATGCATAGACTGGTCATTATTACTCTTCTATGGTTCTTTTAAGCTTCTTGCTTAAATAGTACATTATGAAAATGAGTCAGCACAACTGGAAAGTGTGATAAAACTGTATCTACAGTCTGACCCTAAGGGTGATTCTATCAGGACAGTGACTCTTGATAAGTAACAGGCTTGAATTATTGCATTATGTGACATTATCAAAGAAACCCATTGTGTTTGGCCATTCAGTCTAATGATCTTTAATATTATTTCTTATTGATATATGCAGCATGTAAATTCACTTTTAAAAGATTTGCACAAACAAAAATGGAAAACTATTACATAGGTACAGCTATCTGCTGATTTTACAGTAAATTACTGGTGCATGGTACAGAACGTAACCTTTTTGTTATATTCTTCAGTAAAATGAACAGGTTAGAAAGGTTTTTATGCAAATTAGTAATTCTGTGTGTTGGAAGCCTAATTGTACTTTTTATTGTTAGACAAGTCAATACTGCTTTAATACACATTTTATAAGCTTCTTGCTAAAATTGTATATGTAAGGGATTAGATCCCATAGATGAAAGGCATAATCTTAACAATGAGGCCACGCAAGCAGAATGGTTGAAGTACAGATAAAGAATTTGTTAGTGCCAACATAGAATAAGTCTTATTAGTCTTATTAGTCACCACTGTTTGACCCACTACTGTTCACTGTATGAGCTATATGTATTGGCTGATGGAATGAACAGAAGCTACTCTAATTTTATTCTTCTCAGTTACAGTAAACAAGTACAACTGTGAGAAATATTTTGCTGTAAAGCAAAAATAGTCAATTGGCTTTTTCATTAGTGTTTATGAATGGGAAATAGGGAATCCCATAAAAAGGGACTTGTTTTTCCTGTGAAAACTGCTGTGTACCTAGCAGACCAGCACATCACAAAGGATCCTGGAAGAAGGTCAAAGTTCAAGCTCAGCTTTCTATCTCACTTGATCTAAATCTTCCCACCTGTTCAACAGAGCTCATTATCACAAATGAGAAAATTCAGATGGTAAAGGATGATGGTCAGTCCATCAAAGGAAAATATCAAGAAAACTATTTCTAAAATGTGCTCCATATATGAAAAAAACATTGTTTGTTTTGTGTTCCTTCCTGTACAGTTCTTGCTTTTTAAATAAAACTGATAAATAACTTATTTTCATTGCTGGCGGTGGTAAAATATGAAGACAGAAATGTATCAATCTTTGACAAAAGCATTGTAAGAGGACACAGGGCAGCCCCGTGAAATGAGAAAATGCAGAGGAGTGTACAAAGATGAGTTCAGAAGGATTCCTTGGTATTTTCTACCATCAAAGATTCAGAGTAAGTTACAGGATGATTGAATGATGGCAACATATGATATATAGCAGTATATTTAATATGGTCCTTAGGTCTACAATGGAACGTATGTCTTCCTGTATCTCTGGGAAAAGAACCAGACCTGTAAACTGTGACATCGGACTAAGCTCAGACCATTAAGATACCTACCAGTTTGCTTTGCCTCCAGAGCTGCACCAGATGGAGATACCTCCTTCTGTAGAGCCTTAGAACCTCCTAATTCAAGACACTCCTAAATTATTTACACAAATATTTTTGAATTCTTATAACTACCGGACTTGTCTCAGAATTATAGCAGTTGGTCTGCAATTCAGAAGAATGATGATTACTCTCTGGAGCACTACAGAGGTCTTTACCCCAATAGTCCCAGCATTTCTGAAATGGCAGGCATACAACAGATAAATGTGGTTGTGGCCCTTGAAGTCCAAGGTTCAGATGAAGCAACTTAGGAAATTGCTCAGTAAACAAGCTCTTTGGTGAACCAGTAGATAAGTTAATATCAAATTGTCAGAAAGAAAGAAAGAGAAGAAATTCCTTCAGTCATCTAAACACACTAGATAAGACAATCAGCAAAGTAGATACACATCAGACAAGTCTAGTGGAGGCAGGAACAGATTAATTTGCTTAAGTCCTACATCCTCCATCTCAAACTAATCATTTAGAGTTTTGGTTGATACTAATTTCATCTCCTTCCCTATTTAATTTGTTCGTCCTCATTCACTATTTGCCCATTCTAGTTTCCTACATTGTTATGCTTCTGAATAGGGTTGAATTCTAACCACACATATATGATCCCTGTTCCCACTGAAAGGCTTCCATTTATTTCAGTTGATTTTTCACATATTATATTTCCAGTGTTACTGGTGTCCCTACTCATGCAGCCTTATCAACTAATCTGGCAATGATGTGTGGATTTTTGGGTGATTTTCAGATTAAGTCTGAGTCACCCAGTAGACTTTAGATCAGCTTGGACGTTCAGATCTAGATCCAATGTGCTGCACACATGACAAAAACTGTTTTCATCTGACAGAAATGTTAAATCCCATTGGCTTAAATTGAGGCAAAAATATAGCACTCGTGTTACTAATTTATTTTGATATGCAAATTTTTTCATATTGCTCCATGAATAATCTTTATAAATGCATTGTATAGCATGAAAAATTACTCAGGCATCTGTGCTATCAGCTTTTAGCTTTTTTTATATATAGAAAAAGATGCTCGAGTACTGACACCATATAGACTAACACTGTGCCCAATTATGCAGTCCTTACTTAGGCAAAATTAATATCAAAATTAGCAGGCTAAAGTATCTATTTAGAAAACATTCATCGGTAGAATAAATTGTGGTCACTTTTCATCAACCCACCTATATATCTGTTACAAACCAGAATTTAACTGTATAATATGAAATTAATTATAAAATCATTCAGAAGTCTAGAAAATATTTTTATTAGTCAAGGCATGCCTATGGAGCAAGTTAATATGCCAAAACTACTAGTGTTCTGTGGTCCCTTTTCTGTAGTGTTGTACGCAAGGCACATACACAGTGACAAGAAAATTAGATTTTTAAAATTCTTGTGTGTCATTAACCTAAGAAATTAATCCAGTTGGCTCAACTCGCATAGACTTCTGTATCTGTGTGGAGTTACATTAAAGTCAGATCACCCAATGTATTTTCAAAGGCTGTAGAATGAGCAATGTGAAAAATATGGCAATTCTGGAGAAAGTCAATAGATTTTGCACAGATACAGACTTTGTTCTGGTGGATCTGAATGCCGTTTGGGGGCTCAAGACTTGTTAGATTGTAAGATCTTTGGAACAGTGATTGGCTTTTGTTCTGTTTATATGGCACTTCACACAATGGGGTCCAGATCCATGACAGGGGCTCCTTAGTAGCCACTACAATACAAATAATAAATAATCACCATTAATAGTAATACAGATAAAAATATTTGCTTACAACATGTGATTTTTTTATGTTAACAATATCACTTTAATTTAACAGTAAGCACACCCAGTGGCATATATTTGTTCTCTGGATTCTGTGGGATTTTTTTTAAAGGTTTATATACACACGATTCTTTCTGTACAGCATTTGGGGAAAATTGATAAGAGTCATTATTTATTGTCTTCCTTTCACTTTTCATACTGTAGACTTCAATGGTGGGACCTGATTGGAAATTAATTCATCATGTGTTTTCTGACAAAATCCATTCACTTGCTTTGTTGTTGGTGTTTGCCATTTATTTCACATTGATTTTGAACTATTTCCTGACAAAAAGCTTAGTGAAGATAAAACCACAGTTCAAAAGAGTTATCTTTCATTTACACAACATTACTAGAATCCTGACCTTATATTTTTAAAAGGCTGTCATTCATGAGGTTATAATATTGTACCAGTATTTTCAAAAGCTCTGAACATAAAACGGTCTGGAAATAGTTACTTAAAGTTGCAGCAACAACACTTACTTATGTTGGTTGTTAATTCTTAATGTTCTACATTTTAGCTTTCTGATGTATTGCTATGACTGTGTTACATAATGGTTCTTGTTGTATATAGCTGTCTTAACAAAGCTTTTTGCCTGTGTTTTTCTTTTTTTTTTTGTAAATCCCCAGATTTCTAAAAGTTTGTCAAATTTTCTTTCTAGCCCTGGTTTTTAACAGTACCTGATAGTCAACAGTTACTTATTCAAAATGACCTTAGATCTGACACAAGGTGTTGGTTTGTCTTTCTGAATATATATGCCGGAACCAGGGTATCTTATCAGCTCAGTAAGAAGGGAATATGCTGAGCCTATAAATTCCTCATGATGGGGTATACGCGGAGTTTAAAAAACTACATAGAAGATAGTATGAGGAGGTTATAGTTCTCTCCTGTAGAGTTCACGAGCTCTCAACCTTCATGGCTCTTTCCTTACTCAGAGGTCAGTGAACACATCTTGTTCGATATAATGTGTGGTGAAGATAATCAGAATTGTACTATACTTAGAAATAGTATGTGCTTCTAAGATCCAGAGTAGAAGAGTTCCCTCCTGCAGTGTTTATAAGATCTAATGGAGGAAAGGTTCCTTGTGTGCTGTTTATAAAGAGGAGCACAAAATCTACAGAAAAGAAACTCCCTCCTGGGGAATGAATGCAACCCACAGGAGAAATGTGGTGGAATTCCAAAACACCACACAAGACTACAGAGGCTAAGGCTTCAAGTAGCTGCAAATGTGTTAAGCTCCATCACATACAATAGCTAGTATTTACAAACGTTGGATGTGATTCACCACTCCAATTAAATCAATGGAATTATACTGGGGTAAAACTGGAGGACTGCAACAGTAAATCAGATATATAAAGTAGGTAGCATAGATTATAACAACGCTTACTCACTTTAAACAGTATTTCATTCCTCAAGTAGTCTGACTGAAATAAATGGAACTACACTGACAGTAATGCATTACTTAATGTGAGTAATAGTGGAAGAATCTTTCTAGCCCATAGCAATTAACTCTAAAGTTAGCTGACCAGACTTTACCAGATGAGGTCAAAGGTACCAGTTCTTCTTGAGGACAACCACAGCAAACTAAATATGGAGTTTTGGGGCCAAGCCATTTCTGACCTAAAAAGTTAAGAAACATTTGCAAAAGGAAAAAAGTCTCATATATTAATGTTTAATGAATTCCTTATCTAATTACTTTCAAACTTACCAGATCACTGCTTTTCTGGCAGAATACTAGTTATGAGAATTTTTAGATGACTTTGTCCAATTTTGGTTAACTGGTCAAAATTTGGTTTATAATGAAAAAACTTTATGCAGAGTTTGCCAAATCTACATAATGTAACACAACAGTTTTTGTTTGCTTTTTCTCTGTAAGGTTTATGGTTGCTACATAATAGTTATTAAAAGTGTAGCTGACAAGAAAATAACTCAGGATTTCATTTCATCCTTTAAAACAAAATTATTGTTAGATCTGTATTGCCAATCATGTAATTGCTTGAAGAAAGTAGTGTGGCTGCAGTAGTTTGTCTGCTATTTTAATTTTAGTACCACAGTAGAGACCTTTAACCCCTTCACACACAAAAAGTATTCATACTAACAGCAAAAAGACAAATGTATTTGAAAGCATCTTTAACAGTCTTCTTTCATTTTGTCTTTCCTTCCAAACACACTGCTTGCTTAGTCTGGAACAAGAAGCCAGTGTGAGTTTTACAGACATATTTTTAAAATTGGTTAATCAAAGAATACTGGACAGCACGTCTTCATCTGACATCTGTTGATATGAAACAGGAGAGTAGCCAGTATGGCAGTGAAGGTGTTTTCTACTTTTTTCCTAAGCTAAAAAAAAAAATGGGGCATAGAGTTGTACAACCCATAACAATGTGCAAGTCTTTATATGATGTTGTTCACCAGAGACTTGTCAATAGACTGAGCCATATTGGTTCTGGCAGTCTTTCTATTGGGACAATATTTGCCTTGAAGTACTATCTTTTCTCTTTTTCAATGTCAGCCTGAAGGCTCTTACACAACATATGTTCATTTCATGTCTAAGAGATATTGCTTCTGGTATTGCAAATGCATTACCACATTGAGGTTTTTTGTAAAACAGATGGTACATATTAAGGTCTCCTTTTCTTAGATGATTTCTGCAACAATTGCACTGCATTCCTCACGCCGACAAAAACATCATCAGCAGCATGCGGTGAAGCACTAGACTATGTCAGAATGGTAAATGAATGCCCACAGCACAATGAGCTATGAAGGGTGAGCCGGCCTCCTTAGAGAATTGAAAGGTGGTGTGAGTCATATTTGATAGAAGTTCAGTTACAGTTTAAGGTTCCACCCCTGCAAAGTGATCTATTGGAAGTCAACACTCACATGGAGTTTCAGTGGTTTCAATGAGCTCCACGTTGGTGAAAAGATGTGCCTTACACAGGCCCATCGACAGCAATTTCGGCCCTAGGGCAAAACAGTCAGTGGACCCGAGCTGCTGCTGGCTGCGCTGCTGGGCATGCTCGTCTTGCACGATTAGGACTTCCACATGCTCATCCGGCTGCCTTCTCCACCGCTGGCACACCCCTAGGAGGGGCCTTTTAAATCACCCAGGCCCCTGGGCAATTGACCCCTTTCCCACCTCACCCCCCTGTCGGCAGTGCTGACCTTACATAATGACCTCCTTGGACCATGCTCCCTATTGTTAGAATATTCAAAACCTTATGTTGGCATAAGCAGCCCACTCTGTGCCCCAAATGGAGCTAGCCATTTATCTGGACACTCAGGGAGCCAGGAGAATGAGAAGGGAGCTGAGGAGACCGTGGACCCTGATGGGGTGAAGGTGCTGGATAGAGTTGGTGAAGCTGGGGATCATACCCAGCATCCAAAATAAGGGCCATCAAAGGCAGTTTGACAACAAATTTGCAGATGAGCGGTGAAGAGGGAATGAGTAAGAGTTAAATTACTCACACTCTCATGAGTAGGGTGCAGAATGAGCTCTTCAGCAATATCATGGTGCCGTTGGGCCAAGCAAAAACCAAAAGTCAGTTTGACTGTGATTACAATGAGAAAGACAGGGGAGTGGATTCATGGCTACACTGCAGGGTTACTTCTCTGGCTTGTGGTTTTGTGTTGTTCTTTCCCTCTTACAGCAGCTGCCTTCTTGAACGGGCCTTTATACCAAGCAGTGTGGTGAGACCGATTGGCAGTAGTAGGTAGCTCTCTTGCTTTACCTCTCCTCATTTGAGGGTTGGATCAGATGTTGTAGAGTCACTAACAGGGCCAGGGCCAAGTATCAATGGGTCAGAGGTGAACTAAGCTGGCTGTGGAGGTGCACATTAGAGTTGGGCAAAAAAATTTTGCCAAAACTTCCTTTTGACAAAAAATAGATTTGGCCACACCAAAATGTTTCATAAATTTATATCAGTTTTGTCAAACTGTTCATTTTGGGGGTAGAAAAAAAATTGAAAACATCAGACCATTTCATTTCAACCTTTTTCTAAATGAAACGTTCTGAGTTTTCTATTCAAAACTACTTTTCTTTTCAAAATGGCCTCCAACTTTATTTTTAAAAAAATGGTCACAATCAAAACAAAGTGTTTAGTTTTAGGCTAAATGAAATGATTCATTCTGTGTCTTGAAGCCTTTTGTTTGACCTGAAATTAACTTTTTTTCAACTTTTTGGTTTGCTGAAAATTTTGAATTTTTTTTATTTGACCCAGATATTTTTTTCATTTTTTTTTCCAGTACTGCCAGCAGACCAAAAAAATCAGTTATTTGAACAGCTCTGCTGCACACATTACGGTAATAGTTAGTCTTTGCATTCCTGTGGAGGGTTAACTGCAGATGCTGGGTGAGGGGTTATGTCTTTGCCAGTCCATGTGCAAGCCTACTAATACAGAATGGTGGTGTTAGCAGTCACCACATAAAACTTGTTTAGCTTCCTGCTGAGTGCTAGGCTGAAAGAGCAGAGCCTTTGGCAGCATGTGGGCAGAGCAGTAGCTGGGGACTAGAATATAACATGACAGCTGGAATGTCTAGGCACCCTGCGCAGTGGCCAAATTTTCAAAATTTTGGCACTGCCCACACTGAACTTTGAAAATTCCTCAAGTTTTAAGGCATCCACAAGTGAGTATTCACATTCCCTGCTGTGCACTCTCTTTGCCCCTAGGAACTCCCCCCACCGCGTGTAACTTTTAAAAATTCTTCATGCGATATCAGGTTCTACAAGTTAGAAGAAAGCTCATTAGTTTCTGACAATACCATTTTTAAAATTACTCTTACAGAGTGAATAAACAATGTTTTAATATTCCCCATGAACATCATGTGAGCCTGATACCTTGCAGCCTGTATCATCCTATGAATGACACTTCTGTTCTGAACTGTACTGTATGACAATTAGCAATGAGAGTGAAATAGCTCAGAAAATCAGGCCACCATCTGGGTTCAAAATCAGTTTTGAATGAATTTAAATAAGATTATGGCATTAGCTGTGACTCATAAAAATTATACATGGAAGCAGACTATCATTTCCACTAAGGTGTTGAACTATCAAACTAATTTGGCTCTTCAGCAAATCACCAGATTCCTCAGTTCATGAGCACCCGCATTCACTGCAATTCTGCCTTCTTCCAATCAATGGACCTTTTTCCGTGTTGTATTTGCATTGTTCAATCTGATAGTGGATATCAAATCTTAAATAAGTGTATTTTCCAGTTACAGTTTTTCCTGTCATATTATTAAGGATTTTGTCAAACTGTCCTATCAAGCAAAAAGAGAAATAGCTAAGATCTAAAAATATGGACCACAAAGGAATATTCAAATAAGAATGGTATGAAGCATGTTGTAGTCAAAAGAACATAGTGTTTGTAGACATACTTCAGAAAAAATGCATTTTAAAGAGCCTAGGTGTGTATGGTAAATTGGACAGTTAGTTACAATGATTTTATGTGAATATTGAACTTGATCATTGCCTGCTTTTGCAGAATTTTGCAATTTGCACCCTTCTATCTTGGCATCAACAGCTGAGCCCAGTGGAGTATTTAGCCCCAGAGGAGAACAGGTATTATTTTTTTCTTCACCCTCCCTCCAGGTTTCTATCTGTCTATGTCAGTGGTGTCAAACTCCTGGCCTGTTTGATGTATTTGTATGGTTTGCATGGCACATTCACATTCACCAGAATGAAGGCCAAGACATTCATTAGTGCTGAATGATTTTGGGTATCCAGCTTGACACTAATTAAAATGGCCCAATTTCAAAAAGTACTGAGCACTCAAACTCTGAAAATCACGTCTCTTTAAGGGATCTCCCTTTGGCACCAAAAAATCACTAGTCATTTTTTAAAATCTTGGCCTTAGTTTTAGATTGAAAAAAAATTTAAGTATCTAAGCCTTCTTGGTTGACACTCCCCCTCCCCTGCCCCAGACCTTTCCAAATGTGAACTGAGTGTCAACCAATGCAGTGCTGACTTTCTGAATGGGCAGACAGGCTGAAACAATGACTCTGAGGGGTGTGAGATTTTGCACTTTCTTTTAATCAAACTGGAATTTAAATGTCAGTATTAAGCAAAGGGTAGAAATAGTGATGGTTCTAAAGGGGAGCATATTTACCCAAATCTGACAACAAGGTACAAATAATGATAAGTAAACTGCAGTTGCTAACTATAGGCTGAATTCCACTCTTGTCCTTTGTGTAACCCTCCTGTTAACATCAGTGGGAGATCAGATGACGGTTGAGGGTAGAATGTAGTCCTAAATTCATATCCTGGCTCATGGGAGAAAGTGATCTGGCCAGTAGTTTTTAACACTTAATCGATTGTTTGCCATGTTTTTTCAGTTTACTAGGACAAATGAGCCATTGCTTTCCCTGAATTTATTGTGTTCCAAATTAACAATGGCACCTTGTTTTCTTAGATCTCATGCCCATTAGGGAAATGCATAATTCATTATAGAGATGTGTGGGGATTGAGGTACTTGTGTTTGTGATCAGTTTTTACAAACAGGAAAGAAATGACCACTTTGTGTAAACAGCCAGTGAAACAGCTGGTTTAGTTTGTTTTTTCCCATTATCTCTTATCCTCATTGATTTCTTCTTTTTTTTTTTTTACTTTTTTTTTTTAACAGTGTCACGAATTCTGGTTAACAAGCCTGATTTTTAGTAACTGGGTAGCGTACATAACTCTGATCTGAATAATAATTATGAATTTGTATAACAGCTTTTTGATTTAAAAAAGTTACCTATAGATAAGCAAGAGAAAAAATATCTCTGTTTGATAAGTTCCTGCAAACAGCACATTTAAGGATCTGTGCTCCAGGTTTGAATTAGCTAGCAAACTGTTCTGGCAAATGTCCAGTTTTAACATATTTAAAAACATTTTTAGGCTGATAAATGCTTTGTCTTTCAGCAATTCAGCATATGCATGGAGTTGCTATCTGCTGATAGTGCTGTACCATGTTTATTTTTGTTTCACTCCATTTCAGCCAAACATGGGGTGAATTCTTGTGAAAAGAAAACAAAAGATATTTTGGGAAACCAAAAGAAATTCTTCACATGTCACTTGGCCCTATGACCAGGAGGTGTGAAGTAAGAGACTGCAATGCTAGAAACATCAAATGCTTTAAAAGCTAGCACTTGAATGTTTAAAAAATAGACTGTCGGCTGAAATTTTCAATGTGCAAGAGACAGAGGAAGGGCTCAAAGGTGTTTAAGAAGGTCTGCTGGCTAGACTTGAATCAAGAGCAGTAACACTGACAAATTCATTGGTGCTGATGGTGGAGGCCTCGGTTTTGTAAGTGATTGAGGCACTGAAGATGATGGCACAAGAGCTGCAGCCATTGTCATTAGTGGTTGTGGGAGGGGTAGTGGTAACAGCATTGTTAGCAGCATTATGTCTGGTGAAGGAGTCTATGCTTCTGTCAGAGTGCAACCTTCACGTTCCTGTTAAGCAGAGCATTTTGTAGGCTGTTTAGAGGGATTTGGGGGAATTCCAGGTCTCGTTTTTGCCATGTGGATGTCTGCAAACACCACAGGCTAGGCTGTTCCTTTCCCTGGCTCCCAAATGGGGAAATAACAAAACAACCTGGAAGCTATGACTTTGGCTGTTGTTGAAATGCCTCTTTTGTGGCTCTTACCAAAAAAAAATATTGTGTTTATTTTGTTTGTAGCAAAAGATGCCACAGAAATGCACCCAGAAACACCCTCCTCTAGTTCCCTGCACTAATCTTGATTAGACGACACCCCATCAGCAAAAGGATGAGGCAGCATGCTGATGTTGTGATTAATATGGGAGCCTGGATAAATTCACTTCAGGTTCTTCAGCTGAGTCTGTTATGTTTATAATAAACTTGGTTATTCAAATGTTTAGTAATATGTCAATATTGATGGGCTTTTTTTTTTGCTTTTGGGGACTGTCTAGAGGGCTTCTTTGGTTGCTTCAGAGGAGATAGGGGATAAGGTACCATGGTCTCAGACTCCATACTGCATCAGCAGGGAGGACAAAGGAAAAGAGAACAGTTGAGATAAGTGGGACTACTTATGTGAGTAAGGACTAGTCACACTAACAAGTCTGCTGGATCAGACTTTAGGGCACTGATAGGTAACATGGATGCTGCTGTTGCTCCATAAATAATTACTTGCCAGAATGGCTCAGACTGAACCCATGTCCAAGAGTGTTCAGATTAAGATATAAACAGGCTTTTTCAAGACAGCATTTTCCCCGCCTCAACAACAGTTTTTGTTGTTGCTGCTACTGCTGTTTAGTAGCAATAAACATAAAATCCTGCTCCAGTGCCATAGAAGATCTTTTTGTTTCTGGAATTTTGTACTCTGTAATTGTGTGCAATATATACATAGCATGGTCATATGTATTATTAAAAACCTACACTAGAAAGAGAGTCTACTGTACTGATAGAGGAAGGATGCTGTTATAGTTTTTGCTCCCACTCTGGCCCACAATGATTTTAAGCATGGTCCCTGCTTCTTGCTCTCCTGGAATATTTTCACCCAGCTCTCCTGCTTGTGTAACAGGTAGGGGAATGCTGAGGCAATGTTATGTACAACTATTATGTACAACACTCCACTTTTTCCTGCACCTCTGCTTAACTCTTTGCTAAAGCATGGGTCAGAGTTATGGCTTCACAACACTCTTCAGAAAGGAGTTAAATCTCAGGGCTATTGTATGAAAAATCCCAAATGTTTTAACAGTTCCCACTCTGCTTCAAAGCTGACAAAAAAGCATTTAATAATACACACAAAATCACTGTAAATAGTATTTGGAATACTTATGAATAACTTTTAAATAAAAACTATTAGGTAGTTAGTCTACTGGCGCTCCTTATACAGACTTTCACACTTGATTGATGCATTTAAATATAACAGAGGTTCTCAACGGGGGCCGTGCCAGCAGACATCAAACTTTCTAGGGGGCATGGCAAACCAGGGGTATGGCAAACTTGTGCATGGAGTTGCAACAAGACTCAAATGTGGGTCAGTCACCTCTCTGGCATGACGGAGGGGCAGCCATGCCAAATTTGAGGGAGTGGCTTTGAGACCTGGTGCTTGGCCTCCCACCATTTTTGCAGTCCTTCCAGTGATCCTGATCTGAGCAAACAATACCATCTAAACAGGTCAGGAGTGTTTTTATAGTAACTCTTTTACAGTAACTTTTTACTATTGTAACAGGTAGAGGCCTCCAAGTTAAAAAAAAAAACAAAAAAACCTGCTAAGGTGGGGCGAGATAGAAAAAAGATTGAGAACCCTTGCAATATACTTTAAAATACACATATAAACATATATAATCCTTTGATCTTCTCTCAGAGATGATTTCTCAGTATCTTTAGTGTTGCCATAATAGATACGTATATATGTATATCATCTGGATTTTTCAGAGCTTGAGACGAATGGCAGCATCTCAGTTCTTTGCCAAACATTTTTGAGCCTTGTCAGCTAACAAAAGTCTCGGCATTTTTACAGCTAGCAGGACTGTAGTCTTTTGGTTAATAGTTGATTGGTCTCTTCCATTTCTAGTTAGACAGGAAATCTGTATCCTCTATCCAAAGGTATTGGGACTGAGCCTTCACAGCAGACACATCTTTTGATCTTGCATCAATCAGCTGCTGAGTCCAAAGAGCTGTCTTTCACTCCTGTAATTGCAGCCTTTCCCTGTGAGCTCTGATTGTCCACTCTCAGGTGGTGAGTATGTGTGAAAACTGCAAGACTGCTTGCCCTCAGTGAAAACTTCTTAGCTTTAGAAAGAGTTAGTGACCATGTCTAGTAACTGCCACATTCTGCTTCTGGATGTTTCTTAAGTCCTCCTAGCTGAGTTGCTCCTCCCTTGCTCACTGCACAGTATATTCAAACTAAAAGTCCGTGTCTCCTCCTCACTGCTTCCCTCCATTTATTTGGATTGAAAATAGGGCTGTCAAGCAATTAAAAAAAAATCATGATTAATCATGTGATTAAAAATTTAATTGCTATTAATTGCACATTTAATCACGCTGTTAAACAATAATAGAATACTATTTATTTAAATATTTGTGGATGTTTTCTACATTTTCAAATATATTGATTTCAATTATAACCCAGAATACAAAGTGTACAGTGCTCACTTTATATTTATTTTTATTACAAAGATTTGCACTGTAAAAAAACAAAAGAAATTGCATTTTTCAATTCCTCTAATACAAGTAATATAGTGCAATCTCTCTATCATGAAAGTTGAACTTACTAATGTAGACTTATGAATGAATAACTGCATTCAAAAATAAAACAATGTAAAACTTTAGAGCCTACAAGTCCACTTAGTCCTATTTCTTCTTCAGCCATTCACTCAGACAAACAAGCTTGTTGACATTTGCAGGAGATAATGCTGCCCACTTCTTGTTCACAATGTCATCTGAAAGTGAGACTAGGTGTTCTCATGGCACTGTTGTAGCTGACGTTGCAAGAATTTACATGCAAGATGTGCTAAAGATGCATATGTCCCTTCTTGCCTCAAACACCATTCCAGAGGACATGCATCCATGCTGTTGATGGGTTCTTCTCAATAACTGTCCAAAGCAGTGTGGACAAACGCATGTTTATTTTCATCATCTGAGTCAGGTGCCACCAGGAGAAAGTTGATTTTCTTTTTTTGGTGGTTCAGGTTATATAATTTCCGTTGCTCTTTTAAGACTTTTGAAAGCATGCTCCACCCCTCTTCCCGCTCAGATTTTGGAAGACACTTCAGATACTTAAACCTTGGGTCGAGTGCTGTAGCTATCCTTAGAAATCTCACATTGGTACCTTCTTTGCGTTTTGTCAGATCTGCAGAGAAAGTGTGCTTAAAATGAACAATATGTTCTGAGTCATCATCCGAGAATACTATAACATGAAATATATGGCAGAATGCAGGTAAAACAGAACTGGAGAAGTACAATTTTCCCCCAAGGACTTCAGTCACAAATTTAATTAACACATTATTTTTTTGATGAGCATCATCAGCATGGAAGCATGTCCTCTGGAATGATGGCCGAAGCGTGAAGAGGCATATGAATCCTTAACGTATCTTGCATGTAAATATCTTGCAATGCCAGCTACAACAGTGCTATGCGAACACCTGTTCTCACTTTCTGGTGACCTTGTAAATAAGAAGTGGCCAGCATTATCTCCCATAAATGTAAACAAATGTGTTTGTCTTAGTGATTGGATGAACGAGAAGTAGGACTGAGTGGACCTGCAGGCTCTAAAGTTTTGCATTGTTTTGTTTTTGAGTGCAGTTATGTAACCAAAAATATCTACATTTGAAACTTGCACTTTCATGATAAAGAGATTGCACTACAGTACTTCTATGAGGTGAATTGAAAAATACTGTTTCTTTTATCATTTTTACAGTGCACATATTTGTAATAAAAATAATAATATAAAGTGAGCAGTGTACTCTTTGTATTCTGAGTTGTAATTCAGATCAAT
This sequence comes from Gopherus flavomarginatus, assembly GCF_025201925.1. NCBI lineage: Eukaryota > Metazoa > Chordata > Testudines > Testudinidae > Gopherus > Gopherus flavomarginatus. Next base: position 51,287,294 of record NC_066617.1, on the reverse strand, counting down.
ATATTTGATAATATGGAAAAACATCCAAAATATTTAATAAATTTCAATTGGTATTTGATTGTTTAACAATGTGATTAAAACTGTGATTAATCACAATTATTTTTTTTAATTAATCATGTGACTTAACTGTGATTAATCAACAGCCCTAACTGAAAAATCAAATGTTGCTGTATAAATCATGCAGGTTAAATTTGGTTTGTGTGTATTTGTTTGTTTGTAACTGTAGTGGAGGATGCTTTACTGAGAACATAGTGTTTACAGATTTATAGGAAACCCAATTATGTACGGAGTATTGCTATTGGCTCCCAAAATGTGCCGGAAGCTACAACACTAGTACTACAGATAACGAAAGGGTTTGACTGAGGTTTGACTGATGTGTTGTCTATGCTGGATTTTATCCACTGGTTTGGCTGCACCACTGCAAACCTCTTGTTCAAACATGCTATACACCAGTGCAGTGTGGTTTGAAACTAGGTGTGACATTACTGAGTGTAAAATCTGAACCAATGAGCAGCTTTGTCTCCTCAGTTCTTGAATTTGGGGTGCCCTTTACACTGCTTCACTGTGAGAGTTGCCCTTCCTGGTCTCCTCACACACAGCCTCCAGCATGCAAGTTACTCCCCATCTGGTATGTGAGTGCTGTAGCCAGCCACTCTTGAATTACACTGCAGAGCAACACCAGCAAATTTCCAGTCCCAGATTTTGCCCAGAAATGTCTCTCTCATACTTCCACCTTCTCTCTTGGACAATACAAGCCCATATAAAGGCTGTCATTTGATTAATAGAAAATTATATGAACAAATCCTGTTATCCCAAATGGAGTTTCTCAAACACTTCAATCCAAGCACGCTGGTTTAGATAAAGCAATAAAACAAGTTTATTAGCTTTTAAGATTTTAAGTGTTTACAAGTAATGAGGCATAAATCAGAACTGGTTACAAGAAAAACACAATTAATGCCTAACTTAACAAGCTAAGTGAATTCAAAGCAAAGGTCTCTCTCATTGCATGTTCCAGCAGTCTTACTGACTGAATTCCTTTCTGTTAGGATCCTTCACTCAGTCCAGTGCTGTTTTTTTTTATTCTTGAATTGTTGTCGATGCCATGAGTAGAGAGAAAGGGAGGAATCATTTTGGGGTGTCTGCTCCACTTTCTTATAGTCCTTTCTCTTCTTCGAGAATCCTTGCCAGCTGAGGTTCAGGAGATGAAAAGTCTGTGTGGACAGGAACTCCCATCTGTTTCTTTGTCACAATGTAGATTTTCACCCACATCCTCTTTCCTGTCAAAGAATGGGCACTTAACAAGGCAAAGGTCCATTTGATTTTGTTGACACCTGACTGAGGCATTGGCTAACCTTTTGTCTCTGGGGAAGTGGTTTCTGGTTGCTCCCACCCAGACTTGAAACATATCTAATAATACCGTACAGAGGAATTCTATAACTTTACCTGCAATTTCGCTACACATATTTTGTCATGACAATAATGATTAGCAGATTATAAATTTTCATATGACACCTTACAAGGCATACTTTGTACAAAATTTATCATAGTTTTGTAAAGAAGGTGAACATAGGGGTACAGACTGTCATACTAGAGTAATCAGCACTGGTACAAATCATGTTCCACTGATGTAAATCACGTCTGCATCGTGGGTTTGCATCAATGCAGCTGTAGGTGTTTGCACTAAAACTAAAAGAACACAGTGTAGATCAGGCTTAAGTAATTTACTTAGTTCTGCATAGAGTTACTGTATGTGTGATGTGTGATACTTTTTGGAAGAGGCCCAGAGGAGCTGAAACATTGAACTTTTTTCTCTTCGGTACTAAATAGTAATAATAATAAATAAATGCTTTAAACCAGTGTTTCATAAGGTTATGGCTGGTCCAGGATGGGCATTTGGGAGAAGACAAGAGAAGAAAAGTGCTGGACTCTGGATCCACTTGGACTTCCCACTGCAAAAGGGTGCTGTGAATAAAGTGAGTGGTACCTTCTTGAAAGCCACCTTATATTTCGTCTACTCCAGTGGTCCCTAAACACAGGAGCAGCTCATGTGTTCAGGCTCAGGAAATAGTTTGCTTGCCCAAGCTTCTATCTCTGTTCTCACAACAGCTGCAAAAGAATATGTCCTAGCCCCACAAGTTTACCAGTGGGTGCCTCCCATGTAGCCACTTTGAGTGATGTTAAAATCATGGGGACCAATGAGGACTGGTACTAAAAACAAACAGAAAAAAGTAAGAAAGAAGAAGAGAACAAGCAAAAAAAGTGCATGGGTGTGTGGTGGGTGGAGAAGTGGGGAGACAGCAGATAGAAAAGAATGGAGACATGGCATCTGTATTGGGATATAATAAGAGGATCGAAGGGGAAAAAGAGAAAACCAGGTATGTACAATCCCAGCTATCAATCTATTGAAAGAGTGACTCCAACCGTGAGAGAGACTGGGCATCACTGCCTTATATAAGGCCAGTATAATTGTCATAATTAAGTTTATTCTTTAATTTATTTCTTTTTTTTAGCATATCAGGATTCAATTTTTAAATTTTTGGTGTCACCTCATGCCCAGAGCAGGGAAATCAGTGCCAGTCCCCAAGGCATTTAGATTTTATTTAAAAACAAATTCCATATGAAAACATCTCATTTTGCTTCATTTCTACAATTTAGTCATTTTCTGAAGCTCTTCTTTGGCCACCTGGTCGTGCCCCCACACCTGTCTGATCCCCTCTTCTCTGCTGCTCTTTTGGAATGCAGACCTCTCACATTTTGTAGTGATTGAGTGTCCTGTTTTGCTCAGAGAAGCTCAGACTGATGAATACTAATTACATGCAGTCAATGCAGAAACCCTTCTGAGCAAACTTCCTAAAAGTCCCCATGAAAACGTTGTCTAAGTTATTCATGAATAGATCCCTAAGTCCCACATCTTCCCTCTGCATGTAAAAAAAACAAACAAAAAGGGTGTGTGTGGTATATGGGGGGTATATGGCGCATATTCATTTCAGAAGCTGTGCAGCCTTTAGACTATTTCCAATCCCTCTCATTGGACCTTTCGGAGGCAAGGCCAATGTCACAAAGAAAATACATGATAAGTTATAGAGCCCTGAAAAGTCATCACGGCATGTAGACTGTTGGCTCTTTTCATACTCGTGCTGGCCATACACCCTCACAGCTGTACCGACCTAACTCTCACGTAGCCATGGAGGGGATGGTGACCTCTATGAGATGTGCTACCTCTTAGCTACCCATCCCTAATGTTTGGTGAGTTTCCTGGGATTTTTCTATGCTTCACAGTGGCCAGCAGAGAGGGAACATATGCTGCAATGCTTTATTGGGGAGGGGGGGTCTCAGAATATCTCCAGGTTTTTTCATAGTGGTGGAACATCTGTCAGATTTCAAAAAAGTAGGACTCAGAGTTGCTCCTGAGTCTTTTTTGAGCAGCTCAAATTAAAAAATGCAAACACTTGTTCATCTTCTGCACAGGAGTCACAGTTGTCTTTGTCCAGTATTTATTTAGCATAAATTCAACTGTGAACAGACACATAGATAAATCTGAAGGATTAGCAAACATACAGGAAAAGTGACCAATTACAAGTGACCTAAAGGGAGCTGGGGGAGGGGGAGGGTAACTGATTGACAGAAAGGTAGGGTGATTTGGTACTAAAAATGTTAAGTCTTACACCGAAGAAAATACTTTAAACACAGTGGTGAAATGTAAGTAATCATGCCCATCATGTTAAAATGCATTTGCATTTATTTTATCTCCTTGATCCAGCAGTTCTCAAATTGTGGGTTGTGACCCCAAAATAGGTTGTAACCCCATTTTAATGGGGTTGCCAAAGCTGGTGTTAGACTTTCTCAGGCCCAGGGCTGAAGCCAAAGTCCGAACCCCACTTCCTGGGACTGAAGCCGAAGCCCAAAGCTTTCAGCCCTGGATGGCAGAGATTAGGTTACAGCCCCCTCATCCCAGGCTGAAACCCTCAGGCCGTGGCTTCAGCCCCCGGCTGAAGGGGCTTGGGCTTGGGCTCAGGCCTCTGTCCCTCTTCTTGGGGGTCGTGTAGTAAGTTTTGTTATCGGAAGGGAATCGCGGTGCAATGAAGTTTGCAAACCACTGGGGCAACTGCAGGGCAGATGGCTGGGAGTCGATGTGGTTCAGAGGGTAATCTTGAGCTTTAGAAGGGATATGAACGCTAACTGGACACAAAAGGGGAAAATAGCTTCAAGTTTTCATATCATGTTAATTATTTTTATCCTCATAGTTAAAATGGAGGGTAAACAATGATTTGGCACCTTGTGAAATTTCCATGATGTTCAAAGGAGAAAATACATTGCAGCAAAGTATGTCCTTGGTTACCTTGGGACAGTGTTATTGATGAAAATCACGGCATAAATGCTGGTATACAGTTGGGCATCAATCGACTTGATTTTCACTGGGTAAATTAATGTGGAAAGTTAAAAACCTGTGCTCAGAACTCCAGAGAAAGATTTGCTAGCCTTTGAAAGGCTTTTCGTGTATTCAATATACCTTCTGCTATGCTTACAATGCCATTTTTCACATATATGTGTTGTTATGCCATTTCACTGATCTGGGATTATTTCTCTTCTTTTATGGTCTCTATGGAAAATTAGCAATACTTCACCTTGTAAAGCTACTTCAGCACTGAGTGGACTTACAGAGCCTCTCAAATTATTTGCTGTGCGTCTTCCAGGCATAGCGTTGCCATATATACACTGTGATGTCACGTTGGTTTGATCTGTGTCATGACATATAAACAACATGATCTTTGGCAAAGCAATGCCAGGGATACCTGTGTGGGTATACTGTGGTACTTTCTCTTCAAAATTAGTTGTATAGTCACCAGACGGCCTCCCTGTGGAAGGAGTCTTTCATCTATTACAGGAACACTCAGGGTCTGCAGTCTCAGAGTCTGTAGAAGTCATCTTGTTATGTAACTAATAAAGAGAATTGTAGTTGAAATTTTATATCCCTGGTCTCACTCTGCCTCTGAAGTACAGAGGCTGCAGTGTACTTAGTAAGATACTTGTAACCAGAGGCAGATTTACCATGAAACAAACAATGCGGTGGCCCGGGGCCCCCAATGACAGGGGGGCCCCCAAAATGCAGGACAAATCTCATCTGACAACCTACCCCGAGTCCCGGCCGGCAGCACAGCAGGGCTCAGACAGACAGGCTGCCTGCATTCCATGGCTGGTGGCCCCACACCGCTTCCGGAAGCAGTTGGCTGCTGACATATCTCTGTGTGCCCCTGGCGTGGGGAGGTGGCTCCACGCACTGCCTCCGCCCCAGGCAGCACATGGAGACCTGCTGTCCCCCTCCTCCCAAGGGGCACGCAGAGACGTGCCAGCTGCAGGGCTAAGGCGGCTCCCTGCCCATGCTGCCTCTGTCCCTCCACACCGCGCCGCTCCCAGAAGTGGCTGGCATGTCCCTGCAGCCCCTGGGGGCTGGGGGGAGTGTCTCCGCACGTTGCCCCCACCCCAAGTACCGACTGTGCAGCTCCCATTGGCTGGGAACTGTGGCCAATGGGAGCTATGGGGGTGGCACCTGCGGGCAACAGCATGCAGAGACCCTCTACCCCACCCCCACCCGCCTAGGAGCCACTGCCAGAGGAGTGTGTGTGCCGGTCGCTTTGGGATCCGCGCCACCTGAGATAAGCGCTGCCCTTCCTGACTTCTTCTCAACTCCCTGCCGCAGCCCAGAGCCCACACCCTGCACCCAAACTCCCTCCCAGAGCCTGACCCCCACACCGCCTCCTGCACCCCAACCCTCTGTCCCAATCAAGGTACCTCACTTTATTTTCATTTACTTCCTATTGCTTATAATATAGGAGGAGGATGAAGAAAAAAAGAATGAAAAATGAGGGGGGAGATAAAAGACAATGTTCCCATGGAGGGGCAAAAATGAAGTTGCGCATAGGGCCGCACTAACTCTAAATCCATCACTGCTTGTGATGACCTGACCATGTTAGGAAACATGACCATTCTGCCTTGTGTATGTCACTCGGTGCAGTATTTCCTCTCTTTCCCCCTCCTGGCTGTAGTGATGAACAGAGTTATTCTAGTGGTGTCAGTCCCTATGTTCAGCTGTCCCCGCTGTGAAGCCTAAGGACTGTGCTCTTGTGATTAGCATTCCACTTACACTGTGAGTGATGAGGGAGAGGAGATACAATAAGAGTAGAGGACTTCAAAGAAGTTGTAAATGGGTCCCTAAAAGACAACATGTAGCTCTACAGTTTCAGCCTGGGTATCACTAATATATCATCTTAAATAGCTGTAATGTTATTACAAACCTATAACAAGTGCACAAGTGCAGAACCATCAATACTGTACCTTCACAATCACATTTTGAAAGTAATTGTATAGTGAACATTTATTTTTTCATTAATAGGGTATGGTTTTGCAGTGGAGAAGACTCAGGCTCACAGTTGGTTTGTATTTCCTGCATGTAACCTGTAAATTCACTTAGAAGGGCATTTTCTTTCAGGCAACATCATAATAAAAACACAAACAAACAAAAAATAAAGGATTAAGTGGCAAAATATCTTCAGCCATAGCTGAGGTTTAGCTAAGGAGGGTTATGATTTTGGTAGCCAAATAAACTAGTTCCTGAATACCACATTCAGGTTATGCATTGAACAACCCCCAAATGATTTCGCCATTAAGAAGCTACAGTCCTGCAATCCTACATTTTTTAATAAACAAAAATGTAACAGCAATCCTTGCAATATTTCAGTGCTTGGGATATTTTGATAAAGGATGAGGATGAGATGTTCCTGTTTCTTTAATGTTACTTTGATTAGCTTAAAATTATAAACTAATGTATACAAGCACTATCACGCACAAAAGAATAATTGACCTAGACAAATTGGAGGATTGGGCCAAAAAAATCTGATGAGGTTCAACAAGGACAAGTGCAGAGTCCTGCACTTAGGAAGGAAGAATCCCATGCATCGCTGTAGGCTTGGGATCAACTGGCTAAGCAGCAGTTCTGCAGAAAAGGACCTGGGGATTACAGTGGATGAGAAGCTGGATATAAGTCAGCAGTGTGCCCTTGTTGCCAAGAAGGGTAATGGCATATTGGGCTGTATAAGTAGGCGCATTGCCAGCAGATCGAAGGAAATGCTTATTCCCCTCTATCCGGCACTGGTGAGACCACATCTGGAGTAGTGTGTCCAGTTTTGGTCTCCCACTACAGAAGGGATGTGAACAAATTGGAGAGAGTCCAGAGGAAGGCAATGAAAATGATTAGGGGTTTGAGGCACATGACTTATGAGGTGAGGCTGAGGGAACTGTGGTTATTTAGTCTGCAGAAGAGAAGGGGGGGGGGGATTTGATAGTCAGCCTTCAACTACCTGAAGTGTGGGGTTCCAAAGAGGATGGAGCTAGGCTGTTCTCAGTGGTGTCAGATGACAGAACAAGATGCAATGTTCTCAAGCTGCAGTGGGGGAGATCTAGGTTGCATATTAGGAAACACTATTTCACTAGGAGGGTGGTGAAGGACTGGAATGGGTTACCTAGGGAGGTGGTGGAATCTCCATCCTTAGAGGTTTTTAAGGCTCAGCTTGACAAAGCCCTGGCTGGGATGATTTAGGTTGGTGTTGGTCCTGTTTTGAGCAGGGGATTGAACTAGGTGACCTCCTGAGGTCTCTTCCAACCCTAATATTCTGATTCTATGATGCCTTTTTTTTAAGGTGTGCATATATATACAAATACACATACACATAGATAAAAGGCCTGATTCTCCACTGCATTTTGTAGTCATTTATATCTGTGCAAAGTGGATGGAAAACACTACCAAATCACAATCCTAGGGCAGATCCAATGCTCACTGAAAGCCCTGTACTGCTTAATTGTTGAGACTGTAGGTTTTTGGCTTTTTGGCACTCAGGAGTGTTCAGCATAATGAGTAACTGAAAACCGGTGTTTGAGAGAATGTAGGAAATGGCTGATTTCTATGTGTTGAGTATTACTTGACTTATTCCCTATTTTAACAGAAAAACAACTGGATTCCCTTTTGGAGCCACTCTGATTTGCTGGATGATGAACTATTTATTCACATGATGTGATAGAATTACATGTTTTTTTCGTCTACTAATTAGAAAAAGAAACTTTAAAAATAATGGGAATTTTCTTACAGATAAAACTGGAGGCCCATCATAAATAGCTAAGATTTTTACAATTGCATTAAGCTAGCCTACATTTTAATGTACACACTTTGGTGAAATTAATTTTTGGTAGTTTCTCTTCATTTGACCTTTTTGCTGTGACTATTTTACATAATTTGATATCATTTGAAGTGACTAACAATGCCTGCTAATTGTAAAGGTAGAAACATGCAACTAAGCAAAAGAACTTTCATAGGTGAAGGTTAGGATCCTATATCCAGTAGTGTGGGCCAAATTAATATTAGTTTAATAACCTATAAACTGTGATAGAAAATGTAATTGTCCTACATTACATGGGTACTCCTTTAACTGCACAGTTTATTCAAATGTATAATCTAAATAATTGAGTATCTATGCATACAATAGAACATTGCCTCATATGCAAACACCATTTAATAGACGGTTATATCCAAACAGATAGATAAAAAAATGCCTGAATATAATTGGTTTGCTTTTGATTATTCCGCAGATACAAATTTACTTAAACAATAAGTCTGGACAGGGTAGGATTGATTGTCACACAAAATTCAGTTAGGTAAAGTGAAGGTGAGGAATTTATTGTGACTCTTTTTAAAATCAAGATTCTGTATTTTTGAGCAATATTTTGTTTATACTTCTTGTTGAATGCAATGATTGCTGAGTTTTCCACAGAACACAAACACTGCACACCAACATCCACGTGTTGCCAAGATATTAAAAAATTAGTGACTAAAGGGTGTTTTAGTCTCCTAAAACCTTATGTGGGGATTACTTAAGTGGCCTGATTTTCAAAAGTATTGAGCACCCATAAGCTCCCATTGAAACCACTTTTAAAAATTAGCAACCTAATTTAGATGCTGGTCTGCTTTGTGCTGCTTGTTCAGTACAGTTGACCCTTGTAGCCACAGGAAAGCCCCACTGAAGTAAATGGAGCTCTGCATGTTCAGAGGGGTAGGCCTGTATGGATCGCCATGTAGGAGCTGAACTTTAGACTTAAGAACCTAACTTTCTGCACCTATATTTGAAAATCTTGGCCATATACTATATGTGAACGTACATAGGTGTCTATCTGCATATGAAAACAGGAGTACTTGTGACACCTTAGAGACTAACAAATTTATTTGAGCATAAGCTTTCGTGAGCTACAGCCCACATCATCATTGGGTAGGGTTCTGTGGCCTGCTTTGTGCAGGGGGTCGGACTAGATGATCACATTGGTCCCTTCTGACCCTAGAATCTATGAATCTATGAATCATCGGATGCATAGATGAAGTGGGCTGTAGCCCACGAAAGCTTATGCTCAAATAAATTTGTTAGTCTCTGAAGTGCCACAAGTACTCCTGTTCTTTTTGCAGATACAGACTAAAACAGCTGCTACTCTGAAACCTGTCTATATACATATGAACAGTGTGTGATATTTTTGTATGAGATGGACAAATAGAGTACTACTGAAACCCGAGCTAGTGAAACTTTGAACCTTCTCAACTCTTATTGGTTTCAGAAGGCATAGAGAGTGCTGAGTACTTAGCAGGCTTGATCTCAATCAGTTTTAAATAATTTAAGTTTACCACGTCTGGTCAAATGTCCACATGACATTTTGTTAATAGTTTCTGTTGTTGCATCTGTTGTTGCCTGTAATAAAATGAGATCAATAAATGTACATCTCATGGAATCTATTTTTGGCAATGAATGAGTGTTTCTTCCTTTTTTTTTAACCCCCTTCTGTTTGACATAGGAAAGCTGTCGGGTTTTTTAAATAAACTCTCTCAGAAAATCGAAATATGGCACTGCCACTGAGTGCTGCCAATTTGCTAATAAGATTTAAGAGCTTTCCACAGAGCTACTCACAGTTGTTAAAATGTCTTTAGAAAATGTCTTCTTTGTTACTGAAGTTGCCGTACATACATATGGACATTTTTTTCTGAAAATATTCCAGGGATTTTATTGCCATTAATCTTTTCTGAGGGTGTATATAATTTATCTCACAAGCCATCAGAATTCCCAGAGGGTAAATTACTCTAGAGGTCTCTGTGCCCTCATACTGTATCAAATTGACCTGCTTCTTGTTTGCCATTTTTGTGTACTACATTGCTTATTTAACAGGAAACAGAATGATTGTGATTCTGAGAAGGTCCTTTGATAGTAGTTTTGACACTCTGCCTGAATAATGACCCTCATTATGGAGCCCATGACAGGCTCTGAAAGTACTGATTTATGAATACATCACAGGTTCAGCATTAGAGCTCCCCCTACTCACTTACTTCTGATATAGGACTAGATATAGAGTCCTTTGAAATTCAGTGAAGATGAGATAATTGCATGATTATGACCATTCAAATAACCTCTTTTTCTGATTTAACAAAGCTCTGTCATTTAATTTTGATTGTCTCCCAAGTTTTTAGAAACCTTTGAAAAAATGTTTATTAGGAAAATCTATTCATGTTGGGAGGGCAGCCATGTCTTAGAGGACAGTAAGGTGGAAGTTACAAATACTTTGGTTGATAGAAATCTGATGCTTTCTATAGCAAACACTCATTAACAGTTCATATGATAATAGACTGTTAGAAGGAAGCTTAGCTAAGAGCTAAAAATCTGTGTCCTTGCTAAAACAAATTACAAGACACTTTGTAAACATTTTTGTGAGGATTTTTGTTGATTTATTGTTTCCTCCATAGCGATTATTTAAATAAATGTAGCTAATTTAGTTCGTTTGCCACACTGTATAATTTTGTTCTTTGTGTGACGGGGTTATATGTAAAAGCCTGAAGGAATCACATCCCCATTAATCTTTTTACAAGTACAATAAATAAATAAAGAGACATGGTTTAATTTTGCCAGTTAGAAGATTTAAATAGGCAGTGGTGGTAAAAGTCTCTCTTTCTTTTTTTTTTCCTTCCCTACTCTTAAATAAATGGAAAAATATACTTCACTTCTTTCCTGGTTCTTAATAACAAAATGCTGACGTATAAGTAAATGTGTATATGAATTTATGTAGTTTACCCCTTAAGATATATTTTCCCACGTGCATGTGGGAAATGGTATTCATTATTACTTCTTCTCCTAAAACTACTGTGCACCATTACTGTACACAACTGCACAGCTGCTGTGAGTCATCCCACAGGTAGCTACATTTCAGTTGTGGTAAAATGGTCTTCATATAGGGTTCAATTGTCCCAGTTAGGCACAGTCCTCATTAGGGGCAGGAAGGAGACAAACTGCGTAGAGGATGCAATTTCTGCTGGGCATACAGAAGTTGAGTAGCTGTGACACCCTCCCTTTGGCCTGGTCTACACTACGAGTTTATCTCGAATTTAGCAGCATTAAACCGAATTAACCCTGCACCCGTCCACCCAACGATGCCCTTTACTTTGGTATAAAGGGCTCTTAAAATCGATTTCTGTACTCCTCCCGGATGAGGGGAGTAGCGCTGAAATCGACAATGCCATTTCGAATTAGGGTTAGTGTGGCCGCAATTTGACAGTACTGGCCTTCGGGAGCTATCCCATAGCGCACCATTGTGACTGCTCTGGACAGAAATCTGAACTCGGATGCACTGGCCAGATAGACAGGAAAAGCCTGGCAAACTTTTGAATTTTATTTCCTGTTTGCCCAGCATGGAGCACCAATCAGCACGGGTGACCATGCAGTCCCAGAATCAAAAAAGAGCTCCAGCATTGACCGTACGGGAAATACTGAATCTGATCTCTGTATGGGGAGATGAATCTGTTCTATCAGAACTCTGTTTCAAAAGATGAAATGCCAAAACATTTGAAAAAATCTCCAAGGCCCTGATGGACAGAGGCAACAATAGGGACTCAACACAGTGCTGCTTGAAACTTACGGAGCTGAGACAAGCATACCAGAAAGCCAAATAATCAAACGGACACTCACGGAGGGAGGAAGGGGCAACTGACGACTGTAGCTATCCCACAGTCCCCTCACTCTCCGAAAACTATTTGAATTCTGGGTTGAGCTCCCAAAGCCTGAAGGGTCAAAAACATTGTCACGGGTGGTTCAGGGTATACGTCGTCAGATCCCCCTCCCCCCATGAAAGCAAAGGGAAAAAAATCATTTCTCACCTTTTTTCAATGTCACAGTATGTCTACTGGATGCTGCTGGCAGACACGGTACTGCAGTACAACACAGCAGCATCCCCTTGCACAGTACAGTAAGACTAGTATCCGTCATCATTGTCCCATGGGTGCTCCTGGCCAGCCTCAGTGAGATCGGCAGGGAGAGCCTGGGCAAAAACGGGAAAGACTCCAGGTCATTCTCATCTTTAAGTTTTGTCTAATGGAGATTCAGTCCTGCCTGGAATATTGTTCCAGCTGGAGGCTTCTGCCTCAGGCTGCTCTCCCAGTCAGAAGCACCGCACGGTCACACCTACCCCAGCCCACCCCTTGCTACCAGGGCTCAAACTTAGACCTCTACATTTTGCTGCAAATAAAAAAAATTAAGCTGCCATTTAGAACTGTCCGCCAACATACATATCCTGGGACATTTTGTATTTTACCAGTGTCAAACAAAGGCCCACACACAAATGGAGATTCAGTCCTGCCTGTGCTTCTATCCTAGTGCTTATCACAGATTCCGATTTTCAGCTGTAGGCTGAGCAAGTGCAGAATGGTGGTTCACTATACTTCGCTGTAAGCCAACCGCCCTCCTCCCCCACTTTGATCTCTGCTTGCAGAGGCAATAAAGTCAGTGTTGTTTCTTATTCATGCATTCTTTATTACTTCATCACACAAATGGGGGCATAACTGCCACGGTAGCCCAGAAAAGGTGGGAGAGGAGGGAAGCAATGGGTGGGGTTGTTGCAGGGGTACCCCCTAGAATGGCATGCAGCTCATCATTTCTGCTGGATGTCTGGAGCTCTGACCCAAAGCGGCTGTTTGCCTCTCTGGTTCTTTAGTAGGCTTGCCTGATATTCTCCATTAGACAAAACGTAAAGAAGATAATGACCTGGGAAGTCATTCCCATTTTTGTCCAGGCGCCCAAAACCGACCAACCTCACTGAGGCCAGCCAGGAGCACCCATGACAGCAGCAGATGGTATAGTATGACTGGTAACCATCTTTGTTAACTTGCAAAGGCAGTGGAATGCTGCTGTGTAGCACTGCCATACCACTTCTGTCAGCAGTATCCAGTAGACATACGGTGACAGTGAAAAGCTGAACTGGCTCCATGGTTGCCGTGCTATGGCATCTGCCTGGGGAATCCAGGGAAAATGGCACGAAATGATTGTCTGCTATTGCTTTCACAGAGGGAGGATTGACTGATGACATTTACCCATAATCACCCTCGATAAAATTTTGGCCCTGTCAGGCATTGGGATCTCAACCCAGAATTCCAATGGGTGGGGGAAACTGTGGGAACTATGGGATAGCTATGGGATAGCTACCCACAGTGCAACGCTCCGGAAGTCGACACTAGCCTCGGTACATGGACGCACACTGCCGAATTAATGTGCTTAGTGTGGCCGCGTGCACTCGATTTATACAATCTGTTTCCAAAAATCTATTTCTGTAAAATCGGAATAATCCCATAGTGTAGACATACCCCGAGTGTCATCCAGAGGTTCCCTATGGCTCCAGCATTCCTGTGGGCCAAAAGTGCCATGGAATCTTGAATGACACCAAGTGGTGGGGACTTTTATGTTTATATTTCACCTGAGAGAGGACCCTTTCTTCAATACTCTCCTACAATGAAGAGTGCCACCAACTGAATCACCAGCACCATTTCCTGTGGTACGTTGGTGTTCCGTGGACGTCTCATAGCCAGCCCTGCTTAGATTGTTTAAGTTAATAGAGTCATTGGCTCACAATACATAGTAGTGTGGCTACGTTATTACATCATTAAAATGTAGTTGATGATTTTAATGTCAGGCTCATTGACAAATTCTGTTCTTCAGATGGAGATAGGTCCATAGTAAAATTCCTACTCTATTCCATTTTTCCTTGCTCACTGTGCCCTCCCCATCCATGAGTGATTATGAGGATTAAAACTGCTTTCAAGGTACATTCTTTAGTTAATTGTAAATTATGTCTAGGAACGATAAGGGCCATCAGTGTTACAGACAGCTCAGTCAATTAAAGGATATTAAGATGGTTTTTGAAATTTATAATAAAAAAAATCACACTTTCATTTATGTTTGGACTTCAGTGCTATGGCCACCAAAAGAAATCTTTCATAAACCGTATCTCTCAGAGCTATAGGTTTCTATATTGTTAATTTGGTGAAATTTAGGCACCAGGAAATCTAATGATGAAGTAACATAAAATGTATTTGCAGCTTCTGCAATGCAGGTGTGTTGAGTGAGACACATCTGTGAAAACTTTTCTTTTTTTTTTTTTTTGTAACTTTGAATACCCCTTTCATAAAGATACTAAAACTGGTTGTTTGCTTTGTTGCTTTCCTGCTTGGGAAAGCTAATACCAGAAAAGTACTATACTTTTATAAAAGTATTTCAGAGTATAACAAAACCTTCTAGACTTTAATAACTATTCATGACTGATCTGTCCTCTCTGGCAAGGTTAACTGTTTCTCCCAAGGAGTTAAGTGGCATATAAACTATTGTTCACACCATTTGTGCTAACAGCCTAGCATGACCTCAAATACTGTAGTGGTCATACAAGCTATCCTGTGCAATACATTTATCAACAAAGGTAAAAGGACCACAGGGGCAGAGCTGACTTTAAGTGTATTAGGGATCTATAAGGATAAATGCCTAACCTGATTCCACAGCAAAAAGTAATTACCGAACCATTGTTTCTATAGTGTTAATATTTTTTCACAGTTCTTTAGAAATATAAGCTATTTAGTTCTTGGTTTGACATCTGTACTGCATTATATTTTATACAATGCATCTCGACTAAAGTGTAGAGAGATCAAATAACAGTGAGATCATTTTACTTTTACAGGAAATCATCAAGAGAAATAAAGTATAGAAAAGGGAACAGTTTAAATTCAGTAGTTAGTTTTAAATATATTTAAATGATCTAATTAACAATAGGCTAAACAGCAGAATTTTATGGCTTTATTCTTTTAAGACTGCATGCCCCATTTACAGTGTGTATAATCTCACATACTTATTCACATAGTTTTTCAATTTTTTAAAGCAATCCATTAGCTCTTTTGGTCTGACTGGCTCTCAATTCTTAGACTCCCCCATCCACAGCAATGAATGCACTACCTGAAAAGAAGGATCAGCTTCAGGTACATATTGGTAATATCAGAGATATGCAAACTCAAGTTAGGGGGAAATAAACTTACCAAAATTCCTCAGATGGAAATACCATTTAAGAAGTCTGCCTCAGGACAGCCCTGTTATAGGCACTTACTCTTTGCAGGGTCTGTGGCTGTAGAATTAGCCTTATAGTCACGATTAATGAATAATTATCAGAGCCATCCCACAAATTTGGCACACACAAATGTCACAAAGGTGTTAGTCCCAAATGCCTTACTCAGGGAAGATGTGCAATTAAGTGGATAAAATACCAATAACAATTAAAAGCAGCAGCAAAGAATCCTGTGGCACCTTATAGACTAACAGACGTATTGGAGCATGAGCTTTCGTGGCTGAATACCCGCTTCGTCAGATGCATGTCACCCACGAAACCTCATGCTCCAATATGTCTGTTGGTCTATAAGGTGCCACAGGACCCTTCGCTGCTTTTACAGATCCAGACTAACATGGCTACCTCTCTGATAATTAAAAGAAGAACCTGGTTGTTAGGGGATGTGGTTTGTGTCTGTGGAAGATCAAAGCAAACTATTAATATCAAAGGAATATTGAAATTCTCACAGTCCAGCTAGTCCACTGTCCTATTTCCAAGATTGGCCAATACTACATGCTTTTGAGGAGAAAGGTTCAAGAAACTACTTAATGAGCAGTTATATGCAACTTTCCTGAAGGAGAAGTTTCTTCCTAAACCCCGGCAGTTGGCTGCTTTATGTCTTAATGCATGAAGTTTTATATTCCATAGAATGTTTTGACCTGTCTAATGTAACTATGGGAGTTGGTATTATAAATGTTTACTTCTGTTTTGAATCTCGTTAAGCTGTAATAATATCTCATGGCGATGAGTTCCACAGGTTAAGTGCAGGTTATGAAAAATAAGTATTTCTTTTTATTATTTTCAAATGTCTTGCTTGTTAATTTCATTGGGGTCTCTTTGTTCTAATGTCACGAAAAAGGGTAAATAGGACCTCCGTATACATATTCTCTATATCATACATTATTTTATAAATGTGTATTGTGTCCTATTACTCATCTTCTCTTTAAACTACATAGTGCAAATCTTTTAAATCTCTCCCATATGGAATTTTTTCTGTGCCTTTAGACATATCTAGATATATCCCACATCTGTCAATACTCTGCACCATGTGTCATCTGGCCCCTCTTGGGTAGGGGTGGGTTGTGAGATGTTCTTTCTAAAAACAAAAAACAAAACAACAATGTTAAGTATTGCATATTTCTGGTTAGTTTTCATGCTAATAAAACATTTTGCTTTTTATTATGTGCAAACCATATCATCGACATCTGTCCTAAAGGTGCAGTGTCCTTTTGCTGAACTTCTGAACGTATCAAATATTTCAAATTATTGCCAGTTAATGAACAGCGATGCTTTTTAATATGTTTGTTATACAGCTTCCAAAGAAATAATGCAATGTTCTCAGGGGCAAATTTCCATCTCGACTTTAACCAGGCCTCCATTTTTGTGCCCCCAACTTTGCATGTGTAGCGCAGTCTACTTGGACACCAAATACCCGGAGAGCAGCAATGATCATTTGTTCTCATCTTAATGCCTGCATGGTGTGATGCCATCACTGGAAGGTTATGAATTTAAACTGTGAGAGGGAGATAGACTAGCAGTGGGTGCATGTTGTTATTTTCCCACAAGAGTTCTAGCATTTCTGTCCCTTAATTGTTTTTGTTAGTTGCCACTTCCTTTCTAACATATTACACTGTTCATACATTCTTGCATGTTTTCACAGTAAGGATCCATACACATATGCAGGGAAGTAATTTTTCTCAAATGAATAGGCCCATTAAGTTCAAAGGGACTATTTGCATAGGTATTCACTTGCCTATGTGTTTTTAGAATCGGGGCTCTTATACATTGCATTGTCTTACAACACATACCACAACTGTGAAAATGCTATATACCATAGAAGTAATATTCTTTTATGAATCAACTTCTTCTTAACTTAAAAACAGGCTGAAAAGACATTTAAATGTTTGCAGGCTCAAAGGCCATGTATATCTACATTATTAATTAAGAAAAGGCATCATTATAGTGAAGAAAAAATAAAAAATGAAAACCTAATGAATTAAAACTTAGTCTTTCTCTTCATACTAATGTATTTTTTTCAGACACAACATAAGCTTTTTCCATAAGTTCTGCTACAAATCCAAAGGGAATTAAAACTGGACTCTAATTTCAATAGTACTATTCCAGTTTATCTTGTCAGCTCCCAGTGTTAAATACTCTTTAAGATCCTTCTGACCCTTTCTCTTTTATCTGCTTTAGCATTAGAATTAATTCCCACTACCAAGCAGAATGTTTGTTTGGCAGTTGAAGGACCCATATGCTAAATTCTGGAATATATTTCCTAACAGTAATAGTTGGTTCCTTGCTATTTTTCTTATCTGGCCCCTTGCTTGGCCTTTTGGTTGCCTTTAGTGCTAACTTTGCTGGTGGTGGTGGAACAGCCCCTAGGGCTGCTGTAGGTCAGACTGCTGATGGTCTGGCTTTTTTTCCTAGATGCCATTGATGAAGAACAATTCCAACCTTGGAGAAGGTTGTGATTAAAAAGCTAGATACCGAACTTTCTAAATTTTCCCAGTATGCCTCTGGAACCCCCAGAACCATGCGTTAAAATAAATCCTACAGCGTTCTTAAATAAGTGGGGAAATTCTTTTAGGAACATTTTTTTCTTTTCTTGCACCAAAGAATATAAATATCTTCAAATGGTTCTTTAGAAATAGATTATGCAATACTGTTTTATTACCATTTATGCTCTGTATAACTTTTTCCTCCTTGTACACTTTATTGTTATTGACAGCAATTCTAAAGACTATTTTTTTAAAAAGAAATTAAATCGTGAATCAATAAAGATTAGCTATTTATTGCAGATTATTACTTTATCATTCCCATAATTACAATAATGATTGCTGATGGAAACTCTATTTATGTGAATCATTTTATACTTGTTATTTATTATTATTAATGTTACCATTATTATCTTCTTACCCTTCAGTTCGCAAGATGTATCTTCTCAGTGAATTTTAATTTCAATATCTTGCTATTATACTGTATATAATCCTATCAAAGACTGTCCTTCATGCAACATTTTCAGTGATATATTATCACAGAAACCATTAATGAATGAGCTTCATATCTTACTAATACTGTTTTAGATACTATTTTTATTAATTTTCTAAGATGTAATTCTTCATACAGTACCTATGTCTGTCATCTATTAAAGTTGTGTTTTTTATTTTAACACAAGTATTTCAAAGGGAGTCATTAACTTTGTCTTTAAAAATACATTTCAGTTCATAGATTCTAAATGATAATAATGTCCGTGTTTTTTCTTTTAGACCTTGTGCACACTAATTTTCATAATTTTCCTTAGTTGTTGTGACCAATTTCCTGTTAATATTCAAAATTAAATTTCTGCAAACTGTGTTCTTTCCACAGTGCAAGATCGTGAAAACAAACAAACAAAACAAGTCAATGACACTTTGTCCTGTGACTAAAATGCAGACACTGTAGTGAAGTAGAGAAAAATGATTAACAGTTTCCAAGCTTTTAACTATATGCTAAAAGTAAATAAAATCATTTTCCTTTAGATATTGCAAGTTTCTAGCAGTAATTTTTCAGCTAAATGCCAGATTTATTTAAAAAGGATTACTCCTACAACTAAGAAACCATTTGTTCATCTTGGTGTGTATACTTTCTTTAACCTTATGGTTGGCTGTTAAAATGACTGGGACACATGCCATCACATATGTTGTATATAATATTTAGCTCCTCTTCAAATATTTTTCTGTATGAAGTGATGAGTGCACAGTGTTGTGAAAGTTGAAGAATGACATCGTTTTAGAAACTGTCTTTGTTAAGGGCAAATCATCATTATTGGCATTCGGAACATAGATTTGACTAAGCTTAGATCATTGCTTAATCTTTTTTACTTACTTTACAGCATTCTGACAGTAGAGAGTTAGAGCCCAATATTAAAATATCCTTAAAACCTCAATACCTATAGAAAATGTAAATAAGCCTTATGGTCTTTCTGAGGAATATTAAATATACATGCAGTACTCTGTAGCATAGATTAATAGCTGGGAATGACACATTGTTATGATAACATAAACCTATGATATATTTAGCATATAGTTGTGGCATCTTGCATAAACAAAACATATCCCTATGACCTCGTTAATTTTTTTATTGAATCTATTTAGTTTCCTTGCATAATTCTTTTTTTTGTGAAAGAAACTACTTGTATAAAATTTGAAATATCTGACCAATTAGTAAGTTGCTTATACAACATACTTTATATAAACGTATTCACATTCATTTGCATAACATTGGAGAAGCCCAGAAAATCTGGAACAATTAGGTGTCATAAAATAACTCACATATATTTTATTTGCCAACTGTTTTCATACTCTTCTGAAAAAAAGATTAATAAATATGAATGTCAACAATTCTTTGCCTATAGTAATAATGTGCCATAATGATATGAGATTCAGTTGTTTAACATTCGATCTTTTTCCAGAGGACACTCCTTCAGTATCACAGGCTTAAATATTTATATTGATTTTTGTGCCTGGATTTATTGTGAACATATAACCATCAGAGCAGAGCAGTGCTTCTGATTTCTTAGGCAAAGCAACATGATTTAAGAATTCTAAAGGATTTTACTTAATTTAATATATGAAAGAGGATTTATATACCTGGGCCCTGATTCATTAAGATACTTAAAGCACGTGCCTAAAGTTAAGCATGTGAATAGTCCTGTTGACTTCAACAGAACTATGCATGTGCTTAAAGTAAGGCACATGCTTAAGTACTTCCTGAACTGGGTCTTTAATTTAAAAAAATGTTTTATAGCATTCCATTCATGTACATTTTGTTTAATTTTATGATTTAGAATATTTAGCATTTCTAAACCAATGGACTTTTTTTTTTCCCTTCAGAATATATTGGACCATAGGCCTCTGCATTAAATCCATTGATTTAACTGGAGTCACACCACAGATGAATTTGGACCATTGTGTTATTAAAAAGGCCATGATTCAGCAAAGTGTTTAAGCATGTGCTTAACTTTAAGCATGAAAGTTAGGCCCATTGAAGTCAGTGGGAGTAAATGTATACTTAAAGATAAGCATGCTTAAGTGCTTTGCTGGATTAGGATCAAAGAAACCAGTTCAGCAAAACACTTAAGCATATATGTGAGTCCTATTGAAGTTAGTTGGGTTTACACACATAATTAAGTTAAGCAAGTGCTTAAACACTTTGTTGAATAGGGATGTACTGAATTGTACAGGCTGAAACTTTGAAAGGGGATTAAGGCATCCATCTCCTATTGATCTTCAATGAAAGTTGGGCATCTAAGTCCTCTGAGCCCTTTGAAAATTCCACCTTAAATTTTCTTGCACATGCCTGAGTGATTATTAGGGTTCAGTTTTTGCTGGCATAGTGCTGAACTGTACTGCCTAAAAGGACCATTGGAAAGCATTCATCCTCAGTTCTCTGGAGCACAGAAGGGTCTACATTATGATACACATATTTAGCTGCAGAGATCTGTTGACCATCTTGTGTCTTACTGAGTGAATGAAGGAAGCAATACCTGTACTCTGGAGAGAACAGGATCTACACCTGGACTACAGTTATGCTCGACTGCTGCACAGGTGTATGTGTGTGCATGTGAAGGAAAAGGAAGGGGAGTGGCCTTCTCACACACACCCTCTTGCACACAGGAGGTAAGCTGGACCTGAATGAGAACTTCAGGACTGTGCTCTATGTTTGTGGTTTTGGCTATGGGTGACATCTGCAGACACACAAGAATAGTATTCTGCCAGTAACTATCCCTGTATCTAGAGTCTGATTTTAGCATTTTTTTTATTTATTCAAGATACTTTTGACTGGCTTCAAAATACTTTTGTAACTGACAGCAAACACGTCATCATCTGGTCTGTGAATATACAGTAGTAGCATGATCTGAAACACATTTCTGTTGAGGTCTCAATGGATAATCTGAATAATTATCTGGGGCAATATTTACCAAATATGTCACTTTTCACAAATATTTAGAGTTGTTTCTTTTCTCTTGAAATCTTAGAGTGTTGGTCTAAGGAAAACAGTAGCTTCCTTTCATGTGCTTAGATAATACTGCAGCAAAATTATATCTGTCAGAGATGGAAATAGCATAATTATATCTTCTTATAATTTACTCATTAGTGTATGGATCTAAAGCCTTCCAAGGAATGTTGCATATTTCCATAAAATTCCCAAATGGAATTTGGCAGGTTCTCTGACGTAGCTGACAGATGTGGCTAAACACATGCAATTAGACAACCATTTAGTGAATACACAGGTGGTATTTGCCTTACTGCCTTCCACTGGTGGTGGTTCTTCTGGTCTGGGGGCAGATCTAAGTTGCACCACAACTCAGACAGCGTGGGTTTTTTACCACAGTAGGTCCTGTCCCCAGGACAGGGGAAGTTGGTCTACTTCTTGATAGTACTACATGACCTTCTTAGTTTGCATGTGCTGCAAACCAACAGGGTCACACCTGAGATTTAGCACAGAGATTTAGCATCTGGCACATCAATGTTTTGGTTTATATTTGTTAATAAGCCTATAGTAGTCAAATACTTGGGATGAAATCCTGCCCCCCTTGAAGTCATTAGCATCATTCTCATTGGCTTCAATGGGCCAAGATTTCATGTGAGAGGTGTTTTTTCTGGGGTGTTACAGAGAAAATTGGCTTTATTCATTGACAAAGCATAACAGAAGTATGCCTTTCTAATAGGCTCATTGGTTGAGCCAGGGCCACTCCAACTCTTGTTTCACCCCAGTAGAGAAACCTTGGAATGAAGTGGTATTGGAGGTAGGATTTGAAGGAGAGAGGTTCTGTTGTTTATCCTCCTTCCAGTGAAGACTTGTTCTCTGCTGTGTCAGGCTTCCACCATTTCCTTTGGGAGAGTAATTGATCACTACAGTAGGTATTCTCCTGACCCACTTTTCTGCTAATTTCTCCATTGCTCAGTTTCCAACTGTTTCTGTTACTTATATCTGTGATATGGTAAATTGTATACATCAGCAGATGATGACTGATTTTTGAGAGATCACCCACAGATTTTAGCATTGTTTAATCCTTCTCATTTTCCCCTACCTCTCTTCTATTTTCCCATCAGTATTTTCTGGAATACTCTCTGTCATTAACATTTCAGATTCAGAGTTTGGGAAAGATCAGGGCAAATTGACCCTGTGGCACTAGATAGTCCCCGGGATTCCTCCTACCTAATTCACACTGCCTGTTGTTTGTTTTGTTTTGATTTGTTATGTTTTGCAGTTTCTGTAACAGGTTGTCCTGGTTGCTTAAGTGTGTTCAGTAATGAAAGTGTAGAGAGAAGGGGCAGGTCCCCTTTTCTTTTTCTGAACCTAAATAATGAGATTTGAGAGTCCGTTGGTGTATTAGCCTGTGGTCAGAATTTAATTATGCTTATTTCTTTTTCTTTCTTTTTCACATATCTGACAGTTTTCAGAGTGTGCTTTGTAAGACTGAGGAGCCTGCTGAAATGAATGAAGATACACTTGAGGAAAGACATGCACAACATTTTGGCAAGATTGCATTTGTAGAATGTTGAAGTACTGCAGCTGAGATCCCAGCTTTGGAAGCCACGGGGCTCTAAATCCCATCCTTAGAATCAACATGGCAACTTCTTGAGTGGGGTACTACTTGGCCTGATTAAATGTAGCAGACGCTGGCTGTGAATTGTGTTAAAATTATGTGATGACTAAGCATTAATGAAACAAGATGGTTATATGTGTAAGCAGAGCAGGGACCCAATACCTGGGGAAGAGGAGTCTGAACCCTAGTTAGAACATATCACTGAAATGCTGCAAGAGTGGGCAGTACCAGATGTAGAAAACCAAAGATGTCTAGTAGAGAGCCTCAGGGGCCCAGCATTGGACATGATTTGCACCCTGAAGTTCACTAACCCCAGGGTCAGTGTGAAGGACTGACTAGAGGCCCTCGAGCACACCTTTGGGAGTTTAGAGGGCTGTGAAGACAGTTATTGTAAGTTCCTTAATTCCCAACAGCAAAGGGGAAAGAAGGTTTCAACCTATATTCAGAGGCTGGAGAGACTGCTTCAGAGAGCTGTCAAGAGGGGAGCAGTAACTGCTGAGCAGATGGATCAGCCCAAACTGGCTCAAATTGTAAGAGGAACTCAATATCAGCACCCAATTCCACTTCATCTCCGGTTAAGAGAACAACAAGAATATCCCCCGAGGTACTCCCAGCTGATAAAAGAGGTCAGAGAAGAGGACACAAGGCAGGCTTAGGAAGCCCAACCCTCTGAGCCAGCCAGAACACAAACAGCCAGTGTACTGATGGTGAGCACCAGAGAGGAACTTGCCCCAAAATGCAGGTTCTAGCAGAACAGATAGCTGAGCTGCAAAGCACCATTGGCCGAGCTAAGACTTCCAGTAATAAGTAGCCTCAGGCTGTGGCGATGGAGAAGTCAGCATTTAGAGCCACCATCCCACCCAGGCAAAGGGAGAAAGGACAATTCTTCTGCTACCGGTGTGGTCAGGATGGAAACAGTGCTGCCAAGTGTTGTAATGAAGAAAATCCCTCCTCAGTGTATGGAAAACTGAGGATCAGTTAGGAGGGGTCAAGGAACCTGCCAAAGGGTCATGTTTACCAATGTTGTAATTATTGTAGGAATACAGAAAAGCAGAACTGTGCTTAACCTGTCCCAAATAAGGGGGCCACCCTCAGTTGAAAGAACCTTGTTAAACCAGGGGCTTGAATGTCAGACCCCTGAGAAAGTAAGAGGGGTGGGAATAGGTATCCCTAGCTAGAAGGCTACACACCCTCATCAAGGGTCTTCCCTAGACTGGTTTAACCTGTTCCTTCTCTCTGTTCAAAGAATAAGTTAAATAGGCTTCATTAGGTGCCTCTTTATTATACTAAATGCCCAATCAGAGCTGAAATCAGTTGTGGTGGGATTGTGTTTCTGCCAGGCCTGCTAAGAGCTAAAAATCACTGAGAAGTGAAATCACTTGAAATGGGGCAGTGTTTCTGCCCAGCTTGCAAAGAGCTGAAAATTACTAAGATACTGATGTGCAGAGGTCACAGCAAAGAGGCAGGTAACAGTCAGCTGGTGAATGAGTGGCTGGTGTGGCAGAGAGGTGTGCTGAGCAGCCAGCAGGGCAGCTGGTGGAGAGGCACAGCAAGAGCGATGAGTAGGTAGCTAGGAGGGTGGCAGCGGAGAGCCACGATGAGTGGCCAGCAGGGCGGCTGGTAGAGAGATATGGCAGAAGCAGCAAGCAGGGTGGCTGACAGAGAGGGGCAGCGAACGAATGCCTGACTAGCGAAGTGAGTAAAGTACTTCTTTACCCCACCGGGGGAAGGAGGGAGGAGCTGAACTCTGCAGATGCACCTCTGAACTCTGGGTCTGCACTGACCAAGGACAGCAACTGTGAGTGGGACACAGAGAAGAGTCCAGCACGTGAAAGGGAATTTTGGGTTGCTGGACTTAAGAACCTGAGGGGAAAAGAACACTGCCCAACCAACTTGGGGGTGGATCTTTTACTCATGGTTTACGTTTATGAACCCTGTTTGTGCTGTTGTCCCAAATTAACACCCAGTTACTTCCCTCCTTTTATTAAAAGTTTCTTTTCTACACTCAGACTCTGTGCTTGCGAATGTGGAAGTAGTGACTCTTAGAGGTGCCCAGGGTGGTGTGTAAATTTCCTAGGTTACCGGGTGGGGGCTCGAGCTGGTTATATCAATGGAAAGGAATTCCTAGATATTGAACCCAGCCCAGGTTGCTGCTGGCTTCAATCTTCCAGTTATCACAAAGTGATGCCAGAATGATATTTCCATGAATCAAACACATAAATCAAAAACTTCCCAGCATGCACAGAGGGATTATGGTATTTTGCTTTGCTGTGTGCTGCATGTGCACAGAGAGCCAAATTTTCAGTTAGGGCCTAATCCTGATTCCACTGAAATCAAGAGTCGAGCCCATGACCTATACAATCAAAAGCCTTCTGTGTATCTCAGACAACACACTGCTCTGTCTTAGTCCTGTTCAATCTGTTTTGTAATGTGCTTCTCTTCAAATGTTGAGTCTGGTTCTGTGTGAATTCCAAATGTGCTTGTAAGTCTCAAAGATATTTTACTGCTTAAGTAGTTCCCCCCCCTGATATTAATGTCTTTTCAACATAAAAATGTACAGATTAAAGAGGCAGTTGATGAAGTACAATAGGTCAAATTCTCTGATGGCTTTAATGCCATATTCTCCTTAGCACAAATATTTTGTGTTCTTTCTTATGTCAGAGGTTTTTGATATGTCCATAAAATGACTTGTTCTCTGAATTGCAAACTCATATTTGTTTTGTGATAACTCTCCTAGTATATCCCTGAGGAGCATAATTGAAGCCACCGAAGCTGATGCAGTGAATTTGGCAGTTTATAAGTAGAGAATACTTAGATTTGGGGGGCACATATAGCCTTTCATGTACAAAGTTCTCATTTTAACTTATCTCGGGCTACTGGCTTTACTGATTTACAGTTCATTAGGATTTCAATTTGGGTTGAAAATTCCAGCACCTATATGCTTTTACACATTCATTTCAGTATATGCTGGCTGGCTTTAGAAAATAATTGTAACTATAGTCAATAATTGTATGTATATCACAGGGAGCAGCCTCAGATGTCCCACCCACCCTCCTCCTGTAAAAAAATCCTCCTTTGCTCCCAGTTCATGGAACTATCATTCTGACATCACCTTGTGATAGCTGGAATATTTCCTTGCCTATCATTTAACAGAATCCCAATACCATTTCCTTACTTTTAACAAAGTCTCCAAATCTTTATGTATCTCACATTTGCTCTGCCTGTATTTCATGTTAAAATTGAATTCTTTGGATAAGAGAGTTCTAATCTCTACGTGTGTGGTTTCTCTTAGCAGCAATGAATATTATACAAGTATCTGAAAGCAACAATAAGGTGTACTCCAAAATAAATATATGAAAAGAAAAATAAAAAAACCCATAGCAATCAGGAATTTAGATTCTGGATTGTTGAGTATTCCTCCTGGCATTTTTGAAGTTTATAACAATGTGATTCAATCAGTAAAAGGGCTTTTATATGCTATTCAACTTTTTATTTAAAAAATGTACGGGGATATCAAGTATTTCTAATAGTTTTACTTTGCCTTTTGTCACCATCCATTTTTTGTATGATCCACTAAAAAGGATTAACATAGCATCTTCCCCTCTTAATTTTTCCTTTTTTCATTTGTTTGGTTACTTTGTTGGTTCTTTGTTAGTGTAAAAGGGTGAAAATCCATTGAAGATAATAGAGCCACATTTAATAGCCAAAAGAGAATTAAATTTAACACAGCATAAATTTCATTTTACATTCACCTGATGATGACCAAACATCTTGGATAATGTGAGTATAGTTCTGCTAAACATGTAGGCTACATGTTGCTGCAGAGAAACAGGCAGCAAAAAATATTTCTTTTTTTTTTGGGGAGGGGGGTCACTAGCTTACAGAAATGGTGCCATTTTTAAAAAATCTGCATATTTGGGGCCTTGCATCCTCTGTACCTCTGTAGTTACTTCCAGCTGGGCAAAGTGAGTGTAAAATACAGCCATTCTGATTTGGGAGCATTTACACCTACTTTGTTCAGGTATTGCACACTATATAGGGAGCGTAGTGCATAATCTGGCTCAGGATGCAAGACAGTGGTGAATCAGTCCTTTAGAGTATAGTGGAAATTCTGTCAATTTATCATGGCTTAGGTCAGCCCACAATGATTATCTTTTATTGGGATATTATGGTAGTGTCCAAAAGCTCGAACCAGGATTAAGGGCCCATTGTGGTGTGACCTGCACAAACATAGTAAGACATAGTCTCTGTTCCCCAAAAGGTCACAATTTAAGGCCCAGATTCTGTGTTTAATTTTAAACATATGAGTAGCCCCTTTATTTCAGTGGGACTATTCGATTAGTCAAATTAATTATTTGCATGAGCTTTTGTAGGATTATGGCCTAAACGCACAAAACAGACAAAAGATGTGAGAGGAGACAGAGGCATAGTGAGGTGAAGTGATTTATCCAAGTTCAGAGGCCAGGTCAGTGGCAGGCCAGGAATAGAACCTAATCCAGTGCCCTGCCCACTGAATCACATGAAAGCCTTACCTTTGGGCTCCTGTTTAGGAATTAGAATGTTCAATAGTGTCTGTTATTAAAACTCAAAAATTGTCACAATTCTGTATTTAGTTTTCTTAGCATTTATAGTGTAGCGTTACTGCACTGCTACAAACAATAATCAGACATAAAGGACAACATTAAAAGTTGGCGTGATCAGGTGTAACTATGTAACACAAGCGAATCACAGCTGTTTATGCCAGGTCTAGGAAGATCTGTGGATCCTGAACCCAGGCTCATGGTCCGCTGCCACAGCCACACCACCACCCAACAGCTCTACTAGTGACTGGAGAATTAGGAGTCATGGGGCCTTATGCTCCAGTAAGGGTACTGCCCAGAGAGGCCTGATTGGAAGAGCTCCTGAGCCCCTGATTGGACCAGGTATGCTATATAAGCCTGAAAGATATGCTGGCAGTTGTCTGGGAAATATGATGTATCTTTGCTTGTTACTGCTACAGAACATGCTGTTTGAATCTCAGCCTTGTTCCCAGTTCCTGCCTTGAGCCCTGCCTTGCTCCTGTTGCCTGCCCCTGTTGTGTGACTCCAGCTCTGACCCTTGGCTTTGGCATTTGGCCTCTGACTTCATTCCTGATCTTCAGCTATGATTCCTGACTGTGACATGGTTTGACCCTGGGATCTAGCATATGGCCTCTGACTCCGGTTCTGACCCTAAGTTACTTTCCCTGACTCTTGCTCTGACCTCTAGGTCAGACTGCCCATGTTCCAGTCCCTGCCAAGGTCTGAATATGAAGAAAAGTGTGCAGAGACAAATGTGAGAGATACCTAAACACAGAGAAACAAAATCTAGCAATGAAATTGACCTTCCTTTTGAAGTCAATTTAATTTAAATGAAAGATAATTTTTGAAATAACCTATCCTTTATTTTAAAGGTAGAGAAAAGCTACAACATAACCCGAAGCAGTAATGGATAAAGCAAGAGCTTCAATTTATAAAGGGGGAATGTATCTACTGTTTAAAGAAGAGGTCTGCAAGGCAAGACACTTGGATTCTATCAGTGCCTTTGCCGCTGACTCACTGTGTGATGCTAACCAAGTATTTTACTCCTTATGTGGTCCACTGTTGTCTCTCAGTTCATGTCTGTTATATAGGTAGCACACTCAGAGACAATGGCATTTATGTTTTTAATATAGTGCAAGTGTTTAAATAACAGACCTCTGAAGAATTGAATTTTCCTACAAAATATATTTTAGCCAAAGTATCTCAGATTCATTTTTTAGTTACCTTACGTATACACAACATAACCTGGAGTTTCCTAGCATACAAGTCCTAATTCTATAATCCTTACTCTTTAAAATTCCACTGATTGCTATGGGACCAGATTATATTCTTACTTATATCATTGCAATTACATTCAGTGAGGTTGCACAGCTCTAACCCAAAACTGAGCCAGTGTTCATGGACATTTATGACCACTTATAAAAGGAGGCCTGAGGTCTGCTGCATAGTCACTGCAGTTATACAACAATTTAGGTGACTGCATGAGAAATGGCTAGATAGACATGTATGCATACAATCACTTGATTTGCACTTGCAACTCTGGTAACTGAATGTACATATATAGGTAGGTACACAGTAGACAGCATAAATGTACATCTGCCCTTGGCTACCTCCTTTAAAATGTGATCATTAATTTTAAATTGCATGTAATTGCAATGAGTCAAATTACACCCTATGAAACTTCAGTGGCATAGCATAGGAATGCAAGTCAGCACATGAGTTTGGCCCAGTGACATTGATCATGGCAGTTAAATTCTCTGTGTCAGGATGGCTTTATGAAAATGCACTATGTGGTCTTTGAGCTATCTGGTTTTTGTATGAAAAGATTTCAAGCTCTCCCTACTGGCAGAATTTAAAAGGTCAACGGCACTGCTAATATTGTCTTACACATCAAGCAAGTGCTTAAAATCCCTTTTGGTACCATGAATACCAGTAGTTTGACTAACTGTAGTCTTTCTTTTACTGAGTTATGAACATTTTGACTATCAGTTGCTGCAAATGCAGTATCAGCTCCTACTTGCATTTGAAAAACAAAACTTCTTGTGAAATGTAATGCAAGTGAAAATATTCTGATTATGTCATATCATTTATTTACCTTACAGATAATGGTAAGAATTAATATTTCTGTCTACCTCAGAAACATGAAGGTTTCACAGGAACCCACTGTGCAGTGGGGGCTTTGCAAAGTCCACCACCAATCCATTTTATAATATAGATCCACAATGATTAAGAGACACAGGTTTTTAACCTATCATCACTCTGGATTGAATGGGTGGGCTAGTGCAAACTACCTGATTGAGCTGGTTAATTTTTTTCACAGCAAGAGGGTGTGGATTTTGGTCAAAAACGAATTATTTTTCACAGAAATCAACATGAACAAATTTTTCTGTTTTTCATGAAATTTAAGCAATATTTTATACAGAAATTTTTACCAAAATGCTATCAAAATTTGAAATAGTTATTCACATTTTTCTGTTTTCTAGAAATGTAAGAAATGTTTTCTTAATGAAAACAGAGGAGTTGGTGAATGAAAAACAGGGATTGGGGTGAATTAAAAAAATGTCAAAATGATTTTTATTAAGATTTTGGTTAAAAAAAGAAATGATCAGGGAAAATGTGACAATTGATAAATTTCAAACTGTGAAATAAAAATAACTTCCAAAATTT
Organism: Gopherus flavomarginatus; assembly: GCF_025201925.1. Classification (NCBI taxonomy): domain Eukaryota; kingdom Metazoa; phylum Chordata; order Testudines; family Testudinidae; genus Gopherus; species Gopherus flavomarginatus. The sequence continues at coordinate 51,256,991 of NC_066617.1, read as the reverse complement.
CTTGATTATTTTTTGTTTTGGACCATCTTTTTAGGCTGGCTGCAGAGTGTCATTAGCTGCTTGCTCTTGTTCAGCAGCTGTAGTACCTTCCCTCCCCAAAACTGACTTTCAGTAAGAGATTACAACAGGTTCATTAGTACTTTAGTTTGTTCACTGTGATTTAGGTTTATGTAGGAATCTTGCAAACCTTCTGTGTTGAGACCTGAGAGATGTTTTGTACCTTTTCACCCTGATCTACCATTTCTTTAGCAGTGGCTCCTCTTAATGTTTGTAGTCCCAATTTGAGGATCCTTACTGAAACAGAAATAAAAGTGGCCACTTGGGTTGTGACCGAGTGCTCAATGTCAGAGTGGCAGAATCAGGTCCTATATGAATAAGTGATTGTTTTGTCCATTTTACAGCATTGTAATTTATCATACTTGCATCAGGGTCCAGGGAGCAGGGTTGGAAGATACATCCTGGCAGAGATGGTAATTGGCAAGTTCTCCTCTTCTTAAATCTAAATCTAACACTTTGGGAAAGGGCCCCAGTATGCTGAATGTGCATGACAAACAGGGATGAAATCCTTTTGGGACTGTGACCTGAGTCTTGCTCCATGGAAAAAGGCATTTGGGTGTTTGGGACCACACTGACTTTGTTTATTTTATATCTAAAACTTAGATCAACCCGGCTGGGTGATACAATTAGGTCAACCTAACTCCCGCTGTGGACACAGCTAGGTCAACAGAAGAATTCTTAGCTATCCCTTTTAGGGTGGGTGGATTTACTACAATGGTAGAAAAACCCCTTCCAATGTGTAGTGTCTGTGCTACAGCGGTTTAGCTGCAGCACTGCAGCTGTGCCACTGTAGCACTTGTAGGGTAGACATACCCTGAAAGCATAGGAGATGTGGTCTGGGAACATTATGGTCTGGGTGCAAAATCACATGGACTGTTTGCCAGGTATTTGATGACACTGTGGCTTCTTTCACATTGCACAGTGGCATGAAGAATGAAAAAATAATGTTACTGATATAATGTAATAAAAGGAATTCAATCAATTCTGTTTAGAAGTATGACTATCACTGTTGTGTATGACTACAAGCAGAGATTCATGAGATTTTCAATTGCTTTTAACAAATGCTTTGTAACTTGAAGTCTTTAAATCATGATTTGAGGACTGCAGTAACTCAGCCAAAAGTTAGGGGTCTATTACAGGAGTGGATGGATGAGATTCTGTGGCCTGCAATGTGCAGGAGGTCAGACTAGATAATCATGATGGTCCCTCCTGGCCTTAAAGTCTATGAGTCTTAGTCTATATTGTACTACTTTCCCCAGATAATTAAGGCCTCATTTTTTTTTCAGAAAAGTCAAAGCTGACTGATATATTTCTATGGAAAGTCTCCTAGACTATTGCTGTACAGCACTGAATTGTCCGGGGGACTTCAGACTACCTTCATTTGTGTGCACACAATTTCTCATGTGTCATGTGAGCACATGTATAGTCAATACATGTCATATATGCACACAGTCACCAGCATAGGTGCCTATTCTGGAAAAAAAATGGCAGCCCTCCCAATCAGCTCCTTCCCCTGCTCCAGCACCTCCTGCCTGCCAGCGGCCCCGGCAATTAGCACCTCCCTTTCCACTCCAGTGCCTCCTTTGCGCTGGTGATCAGCTGTTGAGCAGTGTGCAGGAAGTGCTGGGGGGGAGAGGGGAGGAGCAAGGGTGGGGTGCACTCAGGGGAGGGGGTGGAATGGGGCAGGAAGAGGCAGGGCAGGGGTGGAGTGGGAGCAGGAAGAAGCAGGACGGTCAGGGTAGGGGTGGGGCCTTGGAGGAAGGGATGAAGTGTGGCGGGGCCTGGGGCGGAGCCTGAGGGAGTACCTCCTGGCACATTAGAATGTCAGCGCCTCTAGTCACCAGTGTGTGTAAAGTGCACATGGAAGTGTTCACATCCACGTAAAGAGGCGAGGTTTTTGATAATGGGAATTGCAGAGATGACCAACCTCTGTCTGTTTAAGTAAAGGTCAGAATTTGGTGGCCACAAACACGAGGATTCTTTTACTTGAGGTGAAGACTTTGAGACATCTTATGATGTATGAAGACAGCCTATGAATTACACTGAACTGTTTTACTATGAGCATATGAGGCCTGAGTCAAAGCCCATTAAAATCACTGGAAAAACTCCATTGGGCTTTTGTTCAAGCTCTTAAACTATAGAAAAATCTGCAGAAGCTCAGAATTGTTACAAATTCACATTGACTCACCATCATATTATCACAGCATTGTTTTATTGGTAATGATATATCCCATGAAACAATTCCTGTGAAGAAACAAAGGCCTGTTTTATGATCATCCTACTCCCCATGTATAATTATTACTAACCAACTGTCTCTTTTACACTAACAATACCTCTGTGAAAGATTGCTTTTCACACCTTGAAAAGCACTTGCCAAGCTGCAGGTGCATTGAATAGATGATGTAGGTATTTTTTGATCAAGGAATTAAGCTCTGTTCCCTTAAACTGACAAAAACTTAAAAATTAGCAACTTCACATAATGTTACATTCATGGTGTCTTCAACAGTAGCTGCTTCCTCACTCTCTTGGTATGGAACAAGGTGTGGTCAGCAAGTTGGGAGAGAAAGAATAAAAGGCCAAAGTCTCCCCATAGATACACACAAATGGCCCATAGACTTCAGTAGGAGCTGTATGTGCTCAACCAAAAGCAGAATATGGCGAACAGATAAGAAAATTATACTCTAAAGCAAAGAAGATGAGGTTGCATGTTAAGACTGAGTTCTGCTTTAAGTCATAGCCACAGGCACACTTCACAACATCTAGAAGAAGGGTAGGGAATAATGGAGGGCAATTCTGAAATCCTCTATGAAGCAAAAGGGGAAAACTCATCTTTTGTTTATCATAAGAGATTATTATAAAGACACTGATCCCTTTTCTGCCTAGGAAGGATCTTCTTCTCTTTTCTGGGTCAGACAGCTACCTAACAAATACATTTTCCAAGACAACGAAGGAAGCAGCACTCTTTTCTTCCTTGACTAATTTAGTCTCTTTCATTCATCTCCTAGTTCCTAGGCAATTTCTTAGTTCACATGAGTTACAAAGTTCCAAGGTTTTGTTTAGGTTTGGGGTTTTTTGGTTTTTTTTTTTTGCCTCCTGGAACCTTAAATGTATTAGAAAGGGATAGTGATAGCACATATTTGGTTTTAGCCCTACATGGTATGCAAATAAGATACAAATTGTACAATATAACAACATTACAACCATTGCAAACACATCATTTTCACACTAATAATTGTGTCTGGCATTTTATTTCTTGACATTTTATCTGTCCATTTTAATTAAAGAATGACTCATAGGAGAGTACTGGGAGTAAAGTGGCCTGGGTTCTACTGCCATCTCTGCCACAAATTGGCCTTGGGCAAATCACAAGTCGTCTTGTTTCTCAGTGTCTCCATCTGTAAAGTGGGGATAATGCTTACCCTTTTGTAAAGATGATGTTGTTGTAACAAAGTCACTGGCAAAGAAAATGCAAATGTTAAAATGATGTCCAAGTAAAATGCCTTGGCAATAAAACAGATCAGCATATAGCTATTGAAAATAAAATGTGGATAAGAACTCTCCATTCTACAGGTTTAATAACTTTGCTCTGTACATCACTAGGGAGTGCGAGAGAGAGAAACTGAAAAATCCATTACAAGCGCCAAACATTATCATCACCATAAAAAAAGATATAACATTAAAGCCCTTATGACATAGAAATTGTTTAATGATCTTCATAAAACAGAGCATTCTGCACCTCTCTCCCCCCCGAACACAAATCCTGATTAAACAGAGCTAAAAACTTGCCTTCTGTGGCAGTGAAAGCCTATTTTATTTTTGAAGTTAATCCAGATATGAGCTGAAGTGATAAAGGCATACATCCCTCTAACTATAGACACAAAGGCTCAGGATGGACAGCAATTTTGACATTTCTAGTTAGAAATCTTGCCATCAAATACACTTATTGTTCACACAGTACATGAGCTCTGGGATGCCTATACTCATGGCCATGTGTTGGGATGACATTTTGCTTGCTCACTGGGAAACATAGTTGCCCCACTCAGACATAGGTGCCAAGAAGAGTGGATTTAGATGGCAAGCAAGCATAAATGTCACCTTTTCTGCATAAAGTTGCTCCTTCACTGTGCTGATGCTTAATTGACACCCTTTGCTTCTTACACTCAATCACACCTCCCGCGTTGTGCCAAAATAGAATGCTTAGATGGAAGAGGGATGGACATGGACAAATGGGACTGAAGGGATATCATAAACCATGTTACAGGCACCATCACATTGTTTTTTTTTTTGTGGTGTTAGCTCAGCTTAGAGCAGTTCATTCAGAGAGTGTCAGCACAAGGCCTATGCACCATTTAAGTCCCATTTCAGCCCTATTTTGTAAGACTTAGGTGGTGTATATAGGATTTGGTCTGGCCCTGGCTCTCTGGAAACTAGTTAAAAAAAAAAAAAAGTAATGGTGCACATCATCTTTCACATGGTGCAAAGGTAAAATGACTTTGTACAATATATATTGGTTTCATAAGGGAAACAATGCTGATTGCATAGGCAGTGGAGGGGAAATGAAAGAGCAAAGAGACATATTTAAGGTATCAGCAGACTTCTATGGAAAGAATAGGTTGCAACCATCAGTCTTAGTCTTGCCAATACATAGAATCCTAATAACTAATGCCCGAAAGCATGTGGGATGCTTAGTTAGGTCAATTAGCTGCAGGGTTGTTGTCAGGGATGAGTTAACCATTGTGGAAGCCTTCCAAGCCATAATTCTGTTTTCATTTTGAACCAAGGTTTGGATCAATTTGAAAAAAAAAAAAGAGACATAATTTTCTCTCACTTGCTTGCCTGCCTGCATCAAAACTCCAGGGCATTGCCTGCCTTTTGAGTCAACGGCTCCCCCTGCGCAGGCACGTACTTGAGCAAATAGGAAATATAATGAGGAGCATGCCTCCTCATCGTATTTCCCGTTGGATATAATACAGGGAAAAAAAGCTTTATCACATTATTCCCAAATGGAAATATTCTAAGAAGAATGTTTCTCACAACATTTCCTGTTTGCTCAACTAGTGAGATACAAGGCCACACTTTTCCCCTACTGCTGGACCAGAAAAACACTTAACCAGCACTTGGCACTGTGGGCATTATATTTGGTGCCCTTCCTCCAGTGTGTCTGTCCTCAACAACATTTTAGCTCAGCAGGTGATCTTGTCAGTGACAAATGAACAAAATTAACTTTCTTCAAAGCCAGCCTGCCTTTCCCAGCTATCTTAAAGAAATGGAGGATAATTAATCCTCTTCTGAATTTCAAGTCAACAATCTTAAGCTGGTGGTGTATTAAGTGATAGGTTTCTGAGGTGTATACAATATGTTTATTTGAGACTGAAGCCAATATTACACACAGCTGGGAAGTATACACCATAGAATGTGTATTTTTTTTTCTTAGCACATGCCCACGGATTTAACTGGCTAAGCAAAATATAACAAAAATTGATGTAACTACATTGATGTCAAACAAGTTACATGGGCATAAAAGTGGAGTAATGCATTAGAGAATCACTCCCTTCATATTTTATGCCATTTTAGCAGAGATTTTCATTCTGTTGAAATTTCTGGTAATTAGTACACACAGTTTTTTTTAAAGTTTGAATGTTAACAATTGCACATTTATTTAATTTCCTTTCCACTGGGCCAGCACAGCTACAAAGTCTACAAAAGGTATAGGATTCTCAGCTTATGTTTCCAGCTCTGTCCTATTAAACTGTCTGCTGATCATTACTGGGTAGGCTGAATGCTGTAGGTGTGAAAAATATATGGGCAGATTTCTCTACTTTACAAAGGCAGCTTTGCACCGTATGCACCACAAAGTGTGTGTGTGAATTGCCCCTCTATTCAGGAATCTCTTCACTGAAATATATTTAGTGTAAGTGGCTCTGCCACTTTCTGTCCAGTTGTAATACCACCACTGGCAAGAGGAAGGAGATTGAGTATCATGAGTATAGGAGGAGGGAGGGTGTCTGACAAACAGACGTGGGCACAGGAATTTAAATCTGACCACTTTTAGAGGGGCATGTTAAACACATGATGTTATGAGGAAACACAGTGCACCCCCTTGCTATAATAAACCTCTGGTGATCCAAGCCATTTGGCTGTGATAGCCAAAGTTCAATTACAGAAAAGAAAGGGAGAGTGCAAAGCTCCTCTGGCAGGAGATGACACCTCTGCCAGTCATGGTGGCCCCAATGCTGGAGGAGCTCCGCTCTGTGAGCCTGCCAATTTTTTTTTTTTGGGGGGGGGGGACTGTGCCCCTCCTTGCCCTCTCTTGTGCACACCCCTGCTGACATAAGGTCTTTGACAACTCATGCCAGTAGTGTTAGTGTTGCTTAGGGACAACCCTAACTTGTGCCGGGGCCAAGTGGCTCGGAATCAGGCTGTTCCTGATCCCCTGTGTGGCTCAGACACATTGGAAAATCAGGGCCCAAGAGTTTTAATTTTGCAATACATCTTTTAATGATCTTTCCATTTGCCAATATTGTGTCCACTTCTGACTGCTGGTGTGCCATATTGCCAAAATCTTTCACCTTTCAAGCTATTATAGAAATGCCTGAAGCAATGCTTCACAGATATGAAGCTTAACATCCCAATATCAGAAGTTAGCAAAACTATATAAACCAAAAGTTCTTACAGTGCAGCCATCTTTCATCATATCCTGTACTGTCAGGATAGATATCTATATCTATATATCTATACATAGATATATAGATATATATTTCTAACTGGACTTTTTAAGCAATTTCAGCTGTGCCACCAGCAAGGTATCCAGCTCCACTGAATGGATCTTCTAGTACAAACGTGTTTTTAAGCTGCTTAGATTTTGAAAAATATTATTAGAAGAAGCAAAATAAATGTTAATATTTTACAATCTGAGATGAAATCATATACAAGTACAGTACAATAAACTGCCCCCCAGCCCACCCCCCCAGTGTTACCATCTGAATGGAAATTATGGCAGTAGCACTTAGGAGAAGAGAGAGTTTTATCTGGATGCACAGAGAGGAAGAGTTCACATAATGGTTTGTAAGGCATATCAAATTTATTCTGTGAGGTAGATAAAGGTCTTTTAAAGGTCTTACTCCACTTGTGGAATGAATTTCTTATCATGTATAAATTCTGTGTGGAACACTTTTTTTTCCCTGGGATGTGGTTTGTTTTCTGAGAGAAGCTAATGATTTCCGCTACTGTAAAACAGAAAATCTGCTAATTAAAACAAAATCACACCCTGAACAGGTAGTAATATTGAGAATATAAAAGTGTACACTGTGCTGAAAGATCATGAAAGACAGTTCATTCCAGTAAGGCTATTCTTACAGAATCATGAATAAAGACTAATAAAAGAATGGTCAAAGAATAATGGCCTATATTTAGGGGAAAGTAGCTGTCACACTGAGAAGCAAACTTGAACTAAATACGAAAAAATATTTCCAGGAACCATTTAAAAAAATAAAAGCTGCTCCATGTTTGATCACAATCAGATTGAACTGCAGAATAGATAAGTATTTTTCAAAATATTTCATATAACAAGCTACTGAAGATAATGCTACATCTAAGGGGGTTGGTACTTTGGCATCACTATTATATTAACTCAGTCCCACTTCACTCTCAAATAGTAAAGGCCACAGGTAAATTTTTCCATGACAAAGTAAACTATTTAACAAGCCTTAAACTTAAAGGGAGAAAACTTGTTCAAGGGAGAAAACTTGTTCACCTTAGCCTCCAATGATAGAACAAGAAGCAATGGGCTTAAACTGCAGCAAGGGAGATTTAGGTTGGACATTAGGAAAAAGTTCCTAACTGTCAGGGTAGTTAAACACTGGAATAGATTGTCTAGGGAAGTTGTGGAATCTCCATCTCTAGAGATATTTAAGAGTAGGTTAGATAAATATCTGTTAGGGATGGTCTAGACAGTATTTGGTCCTGCCATGAGGACAGGGGACTGGACTCGATGACCTCTCGAGGTCCCTTCCAGTCCTAGAGTCTATGAGTCTATGAGTCCTCAAGGACAGCACAGGATTTTAAAGTGTTAATGATTCAGTAAGTAGTACTTCTCCCTGGGAGGGCCCCATCCAAAGCCAAATGAAGCCAATGGGAATATTTCCATTGATGTCAGCGGGCTTTGGATCAGGCCCATAATGATTCATAAACCAATGCTACAGGAAGAAGTTATGGAGTACTCTGGTGGTTGTGGTGGTGGTGCATTCTTTTGGAATATATGTACAATCAGTCTTGATCACTTGCAGTCATTAAATAGTCCATTGTACTTTTCACAAGATTAAGGAGCCAAACAAATTCTGTTCTCAGGTATTGTTCAGCTGAGTCACACTTATTTTCTGTCTGCGTAAATTATCCATGTTTAACTATAAACAGTATTCTTCACTATCCTCCTAAAACTGGGTAGCATTGTTCTGCACTCCTAAAGAGTACCACATTCTAACCTAGAGGCAGCTGTATTTTAGTGATGAGTAAAATAATTGCTGCATATATAGTTTGCATCATTTGTGAACTGGGATCCTTTGAGTGGAAAGGCACCATGTAAATAGATTAGTATTAATGTGTTATTTATTTTTAATAAAATTGCCTTACATTGGTATAAACACCAACTTATGCCAGTGAAAAGTGACACACACTAGGTTAACTGACTTAAACATGGGGCACTTATTTTAATACTCTTTTTCATTAGTTTTCAAGTGACTGATTATCTTCCTGACATCCAAACAGGCTTCTTCTCACGCATCAAAGCATAAGTCTCTGTAGCACCATCTCACTGAGCTGGAACACCAAAAGAGGGTGACCTTGCTGTCCATTCTGTGTAATGAGGGAAACTTGCACCTCCACAGTCAGATCCTTCACATGCAGCATGTCATAGGGATCTCTCTCTAATCTTATTTAACATCTACATGCAGCCCCTAGGAAAATTGATTTGACAGCATTGACATAACGACAACAACATGCTGCTGACACACAATTCTGCCTGGTTTTCACACCATACGAGTACACCACTGTCATCTAGACCAGTGCTTGGCCAGGACCAGATCATGGATGAAGAAGAACTGACTGAAGTTAAACCTTAGTGAGGCTGACCTTATGCTGGTAGGCAGAGTAAACCACTTTGAAGAGCTCACAGTCCTGTTACAGTCTCCTCTGATTGAAGATATATGCTGTGAAGTTGTCAATTCAGTCCTAAATTTAGGAGTGCTCCTAGATTGTTATTGACACTGGGCTCTCTATAGTGCCGCCAGCTAGCTAGGTGACTGAGCATGACATGGCCTTGGCAATCACATGTTCATTACCTTCCACCTGGACTACAATTCTTCAAGCTAGCTGGGCATGAAAGCTCCAGTGTTCAGGAAATTACAGCTAGTACAGAATGCAGCATCACAGCTCTTCACCAACATGAGTGCATTGGTTCTGCTCTCCGTATGCTCTGCTGGCTATCCATAGAACACTGCATCACAGCAAGATTTCAGGCTTTATCTTCAAGGAACTAAATGGCACAGGAAATCTAAAAGATCAACTAAAACATCAGGACCATGACCACTCTCAATTACTCTGCTCGTCAGGGGAAGTGGAGGTACAATGGAATTGTCTACTACAAGAGTAAAACTCATTTATGCAGCAGACATGGCACTAGTAAAGGCACAGAGCACATCATGTGGAAAAAAAACAAAGCCAAAAATAAATGTCTCCGCCACCATATGCACATTTCCTCTGAGAATAACAGTGCAGAAGAAACCTCATGTGGCAGCTGTCAGTAATGCTGCTTTATGCATTGCTGGAAAGCATTCAGATGCCACAGTGATGGGTATGGTACAAGGATCTAAACAGAATGGAATAGGCCCATTTCAACTAGCCCATGCTCCGTATTAGGAACAATGAAAGTGATCGGTCTTTGGGCTCAGGGATTTCCCAAATGAGTTCTAGAGTTTAAAGCCAGAAGGAACCACTAGATCATCTAGTCTGACCTCCTGTATAGCACTGGGCACCTGCACCACCCAGCACCCTCACATCAACCAAAATATTACAGCCCACAGGAAACTAGGCCACTGACAGGGAATAGGAGGGATCAGTGTTCACCAGTGCCTGAGGCCTCTGCAATGGCAAAAAAATGATGAAGTGAGATATACCCAGATACTCCTGGCAAGTGACCTGCACCCACATGCTGCAGAGGCAGGCAAAAAACACCTCATAGTCACTGCCAATCTGATCTGGAGGGAAATTCTTTACTGACCCCATATGTGGCAATCAGATCCTGAGCATGTGTTAGCAAGAACCACCCAGCTAAGAATCCAAGAGACAAACACTTGGTGCCAAGTCAGAGCCCTGGCCCTTCCTGTCCTAGAGAATACATGGGTGTGGGGATCACCACCTGACCCTTGAAGTTGGCCAGCTGAAACCCTGAAGCATGGTCTTTTAGGAACAAAAGGCATAAACTAGAAGTGATCCCCAGGGTTGTCACAAGCAACCCTGTCATACAATCTTCCTCATAAATTTGTCAAACTCTCTCTCAAAACTAATTCAATTGTTTGCTCATACAACTCCTACTGGGAGTATAGGACCCTGCTGACTGTCTGCTGGAAGTGGGAAGCTGAGAGAGACAGATTTAGGGGTGCATTTCTGGCTATGGAGCTGGACACAAATATGCCTTAGCTGGGGATTATGTAAGTGGAATTACAAGTGTAGCCTTGCTGCTGTTTTTTGCCATATCTGTTCAAAGTAAACAGATTTTGTGCATATTTTAAATAAATAGACTAGGAAATACCTGAGTCACTTTTCTTCTAACAAACTGACCCATCCCAATGCTCCCAAACTACATGGGAAATGACAACAATTAGAACAAGGCAGGAGCTGGATTTTCTAGTTCAAGGGAAATTCCACGAGTCTGAAATTTCTTTTGGTTCAGGAATGAAACAGAAAGAAAAATTTCCTGCAAAACAACTTTCCATACTTGTTTTGGGTCAATCAAAACACTTTGTTTTGATAAAATCAAACCATTTCATGTTGATTTTGACATATAATTTTTAAAAAATGTTTATAATATAAAAGAAATTTTGAAATAAAAAAAAATCAAAATATTCTGTTCCAAAAATGTCAAGAGGTTCTGTCTGACATTATTGAAATGCTTCATGCCAGACTTTTTTTTCCCCCTTAAATGGAAATTTGTCAAAATCAACACACTTTTGTCAAATATTTCACTTTCAGTGAATTGGGATTTTCCAATGGAATAACATTCCATCAGAAAATTCACCATCAGCTCTAGCAGTAGCAATATATTTTCACGGCTTTTCTACCAATGCAAGTCTACATTGTACCCTGGCCTTGGCCACATTGTCTGTATTGAGCTCTTCTCAAATGACAGATTTTTTCCCCTCCCTTACTGTTCTTACAGAATCTTTGTATTAGACTGATTACCTTATAATATTTTTAGGTTTTTTTGCTACCCAGTGATACTACAGTACCTTTACTTGCAAGTGTAGAATGAGAAGTCTACAGAATAACATGTCCCTGCTTCAGTCTGCTAATCTACTCTTGTCTTCCAGCTGCAAAATCCTTTGTTCTCATGACTAGATCAGATTTGTGGTTGTTGGGGGAGCAGGAGGAGGTAGGGGGAGGCCTGGCAGTGTGCAGTAGCATATAGTGCACCATAGGAAGGAGGGACAGGTGGGATTGCTGGCCTCTAGCCCCTCAAGCCCCTCCCTCCCAATGAAGGGAGAATGGAAGGAAGAGTGAGGGGAGCCTGTGACCTGGGAAAAAAAGGGGATCAGTGGAGCCTGTGACCTAGAGAAGGTAGGAGGCAGGGAGGAGAGTGAAGGGGAGCTGCCTGGCAAAGCAGTAGAGCAGTGGTGGAAGCTACAGAAGAAAGGCAGGGAGGTGGGGGATCAGGTGGGGGAGTTCCAAATTGTTTAGCCAATAGATTGACTTTACTAGGGAAATCAGAAATGATTGTATCGTTTGTGTGTGGGAAGGCGAGTCAGAAATATTTGCCTGTTTGTGGGGCGAGGGGAGGATATACTTGCCAGCCCCACCATTTATTTTGCACCAGCTGTCACTGCCTTGGCTGCTTTGCTGAGGTGACCAAGAATTAATGCCAGTTGTAATGTTGACACCAGATTAGAAAATGTGCAAATCTGAGTCTAAAGCCACTTTAACAGCTCCAGCCCAAAATATGTAGTACAGAAATGTTTTTTAAAACTGTGCAAATGATACTAATTCATCAAAAGCCAGAGTAAATATATTAGCATCTATCATACAGAAATGTATAGGAATTATCTGATACTTTGCCATTATTGTTTTATTTAAATTACATCCAATTTGGTGGTAGATTGCAACTGGAGCTTTATATTTTATTAAGTAGTATTAAGTTCATGTATAATGGAACTAGCAGATGCTCTGTATTTGGGGGAGAATGGTTAGCAGCTAAAGAAAAAAAGAGAAAAAGCAATGAGGAATCAAACATAAAGGAGCTATAAAAGCATGATATGACATCTATTGTTTTTTTAATACTGCTCTTATAAGCCATAGTGCTGGCATTAAAGCTAAACTAATATAAATGAGTAGATTCAATTCTTTCATAAGGAATGTAGTTTACGGTGATTTTAATGATAGGAGCATTTTTTTTAAAAATAATATCTAAATAGCAAATAATGCCAGCATTACAAAATTATTTCAGTTTTCTGGTTTTTAAAAATCCTTTGGGTCCTGCTTAAAAACACTGCATCTCTTCTTTTTGTTCACTTCCATTATAAAACAAATTCTCAAATGTTAGTAAAACAAAATAGGAGAGCAATATTAATTTTTAGTTAATTTAGATTATAAATTTACTTGCAAAATTTCACTCTGTGATAGCAAAGTATAGAAATTCTAGAAAGATTCTGCCAAAATCATCTGAACAGATGAATCATATTACAGTGGCTTTGCAAAACTAAAATGTGCTTTGAAAATCACATAAATTACAAAATTCAGGTAAAATCGTTCTTACTTTACTCCAGGTATATCTACACTACAGAGACTGTACCTGCAGAGCTATGTCAGCATAGTCCTGAAGTATAGGCGCAGATTATACTGACACAAGGGGGTTTTCTGTCAGTGTAGGCTTCTTCTACACTACAGGGCTATGCTGACATGGCAATGCTGGTTAGTCTCCATAGAGAAGATATACTCAGAGTAATGGAGAAGGAAGTGTTCTTTTTCTGTTGGTGTAGGAAAACATTCCCTGAACAACATTAGCTATGTCAGTGGCTGCTTCTCCATGGGGGGGTTTGTAGGCAAAGCTATGTAGGTCAGACACATGTTGTTGTTTTTTCCCACATCCCTGACTGATGGAACTTTGTCAATATAACTTTCAAGTGTAGAGCAAGATCCACTCAAGTAAACCCACAGAAGTCCCATGGAATTGCTTTAAGGACTAAGGCAAGTAGAATTTTCCCTTACATTTGGCCTTGTATGGAAGTGGAGAGCATACCAAAAAGATCTTAGTTTGATGTCTGCCAAGTTATTCCACATTCTCATCTTTATGAGGCATGGCTTGCAGCTGTGCAGAATGCCTCGTGCGTGGAAGGCAGAGACCCATGGAAAAGTTACATCTAATTCCATGGATCTGAGGCCAGCCGAGCAGAAACAGTAGACCTGGTTGAAATTTTTTCTCATCCAAAAATGTTCCTCCCCACTTGCAAAAAAAGGGGCCTTTAAACAACATTTTAAAATAAAAACATTCATTGAAAGTTTGTGGTGTTTGAAATGTTTCCATTTTTCCACAACAAAAAATTCCCCAAAACAGGTTTTCAGCTTTTCTTTATTTCTCCCTTTCCCTTTTGCCACCGGAGAAGGGAAAGGGGAATGGGGAGTGACTGCGAGAAGAAAGTTGAAAAAAAACAGAAAGAAATGTTTTAAAGATTTATTTTTCAAAAATTTCTGTGGGAAACCATTACCATTTTTTTGGTCTTGCTTTATAATCAGGCTGCCTCCATGGTGCTTAGAGCACTAGCTCACTGCACCCTTCTGCCACCTCTGAAGGCATTTGGAATCTACACAGGAGTTAGTAATTCATAATTCAACAATAATGTAAACAGAATTCTTCTGTGTAAGTTTCACTATTCTACTTTGCCATGGGAGCATGGCATATAGATCAACTAGTCCCATCTTCTCCATGGCCAAACCACTTCCCCCATCTCTAATTAATTATCCATATTCTAAGGACGGAGTTGGTACAGAGGAGCTGATAGTATCACATATTGAGTATGTCATTTACTACCTAACCTACTTCACTTTTTCCTGCTCTCACCCAGATCCATTTTCTTGCACTTAGCACACAGTTGCTCCTCTTCATATCACATAATGGGAAGGAACGTTAGGGCCTATAGTTGCTACTTAGCAGGTTAAAAACCAATTTTATTTTTAACATTCAGGATTTATTTTTCCAAAGTTGTGAATCATCTGTGTGGCAAAATGAATGCCCTGATGTACTGTACAATATTATAAAAATGTATATTCAGCAGTGTCCTGAGCAACAGGGTTTGACCTGCTATGTGCATTTCATCACAGATGAACATAAAAGTTTCTTTTTTTTACTGTATTGAGAACACTAATCATCAGGAGCAATGGGCACTTTAAATGATCTCCAACTTTGGCTTGACTTGATTAGAAATAAATAGTAGAACACCGACAAAGAGTCCTGTGGCACTTTGTAGACTAACGGAAGTATTGGAGCCTAAGCTTTCATGGGTGAATACCCACTTCGTCAGATGCATCTAGCAGTGCTGATGCTTTCAGGAGGCAGGGGGCTATTAAGCAGGAGACAGAAATTAGACTCTTTTGGCCAAATGACTACAACTTTATTAAATCTTTAAACCCTCCCCCCCCCGAAAGATAGTTCCTTGGGGAAACCTGTCATTGCTGCCATCAAAGAGGGGAAAGTAGCAACCACCACTGTAAATTGTCACTGGCTTTCCTCCCTTTTGATATTCAATTCCAGACTTCTACCATAGTTACCAACCACTTCAACCCAAGGCTCAACCAGTCCTGCATTATTCATAGACCTGCAGCCCTTCCACGACCCCGAGCCATTTTATGGCCTAAGACCTGCAGTATTCTGCAAGCTACTGCACTGAGCTCAGGCCTCCCTGCAAATCCAGTCCCCTTCTTCAGTGATAGTGGACTCATACCTAATTTTCATGCCAGGAGTCTTTTATGGACAGCAGCTCACCGTCAGGCAAGTAAAAGCCCAGCATTTGGTTTTTTTTTTTTACAAGCATTGGGTTTGACCAATAGCAGCCTCCTCCAACAAGGGAGGGCTTTAATTGCCAGAGGATGCCTTGCTATCCACAGGGGTGTGGCCAACTGTCCCAGCCCCAGCCTGCCTTGTGGTTCAGGGCCAGCTGGAATGGGTGGTGCCCCGTCCTATGTTTCCAGTTAGGGTTCTGAAAGAGCTGTATCTTTGCATTTTCTGTTACATTACTAAATTCATACTTTTAGCACACTATATGGGATCTTCTCCATATAAATAAAGATAATTTCAGCCACCCCTCCCCCAATTTTGCTGCTTTTTATCCCCCACCCCACCTCTCAATAGTGTATAATAGTTTATTTAAAGCCATTACAAACATTACATGTTTCTAGCTCCCAGACATAGAAATAAAGGGCATGGTACAGTATATTAGAAAGACAAGCTGAGTGAAGTAATAGCTTTTTATTGGACCAACTTCTCTGGTTGAGAGAGACAAGTTTTCGAGTTTAAACAGAGCTCTTCTGTAAGCTCAAAAGCTTGTTTCTCCCACCAACAGAAACTGGTCCACTAAAAGATATTACCTCACCCACATTTTCTCTCTAATATCCTGGGACCGACATGGCTACATCGTACAGTATAGGCAGACACTTCTCCCATTGACTTCAATAGGAATTGCACCTATGTATGTCAGGGCTGAATGCGGTCCAAAGTCTTGTGCTAAAATTCTTCATGAATACTTCACTTTTAAACATCATCAATATTCAGAAAACTGAATTTCCATATGAAATAAGTTGGTTATTTCACATTTATTTTTCTTCCCCAATGTCCTAAAGCAGAGTACTTAGCAATGTGATCTAACAGCCTATAGAATGTTAGTTAATGCACTACTTTTTTGAGTTGAAGGAGCACAAAAAATATCTGACAACTGGGACCATCTAGCCATTCTGCAACTTAAAAATGGTCCAAAAGATGCTTTCAGGTATAATACATTTGTACACCTCACTGCAACCCTAAATGATTTTTTATGATCAAGTTATATGCCCCTGAAAATAAGAATTTGGAATGGAAATAACCTAATGCCACAAACTGTGCCGCTGTACTGTACCACAAGTTACTCCTGTCTTTTCATCATCATTTTTTTTGTTTGTTTCAGTAGTATAATGCCATAGGCCAACCCTCAGCCTGGGCTCGGCCATAGTCTTGTTGAATCTTTTGCCCCTGGGTCTCCTATGAGAGCTCAACTCCTGGGCAATCTTGCTGTTCTTAGTAGGAATTCATCTCACTCCTATGGTCTTTTCAGAGTCCAGCTACAGTTCAGCTGTCTGTAGAGGTGCTCCCCAGATAGCCACAGGTCACTGATGGAATTTAATCATTCAGGGCTCCTTGCCTGTATCAAGCTCGTAGTGTATGTTTGCCCCAATCAAGGAGGCGGGTGGTGGGAGGAAAGTCTAGCCGCTGCCTCAGGTGGGCTCCCCCATACTTAGTGCTTACTAGAAGTTCCCAGCAGCCTCTCTGCTCCTGGGAAAATGTTTACTCCCTTTTCTGTGGTCAGTTTCACACTTTTAAGATCCCCTTCTCCAGGTGGAGCATGTTCTGCAGGTGCTTCTATGTAGTGCTGCCTGGTTGCAGGAATGCTCATCAGCCTTTCTACCAGTAAGATATGGGGGTCACATTACAGGTAGAACTCATGTCATGGTTTGTTAATCTTTGAACTCTAAATGAATAATTCTAGCTGCAAACATTCGTGAAATATCTTGCCTCTTGCCCAGTGACCAAATTCTGCCCTTGGAGGATCTTCTTGTGGAAGCATGATATTGTCACAGACTGATGAGTGGCACAAAAGCAGCCTAGCTTATTTAGTAAACTCTCATGGCTCATTGGACAATATATCTTGGTTCTGAGAGATCTGGCTGTAGGTAGGGTTTTAATCATGGTACACGTGTGAGAGGGCACACCCCTAATAGAGAGGAAGCTAACAAGCTCTCCTGGGCTCAGCTGGCACTAACCAGACTCACCTGCAAGGTTTGCTCTGCCTGGAAGAAGGCAGCTTAAACAGAAAAGTCTGCAACAGGAACAGGCTGTAGCTAGGGGAAGACTGCTGTGTCTTGGAGACAGCTGGCTATAGGACTAGATCAGCAAAGAGGAAGACAGTCGAGGGCCGTGCTGCCCCTGGGACTGTAGGGACAGGATACAGAGTGGGATTAGTAAAATGAGGGGGCTAAGGACAGACCCTAGCCCCGATCAAGAACACAAAAGCCTACAATAAGCCAAGCCCCAAAGGGATAACAGAGACTGCGTGAGAGACTGAACACCTATTTTTTACTTTGATTATCCCTGTCCCCAGGGAGCAAGAGGGAAAGAACCCTTTTTCTGTGTGTGTTTGGAGAAACTCTTGTCTACCACAAGCAGAAGGACTCTGAGTGCCAGAGAAGAGAATCAACCCCAAACTGTGGTTGGTGGAGAATCAAGGGGGCTTCCTCGACACCACACATGGTGAAGAATGCAGGCACAGTTATGATTGATACAGGGGCTTAAAAAAAATCCATGGAGGGAGATAGAGCTTAGTGACTCTGAGCAAGATGGAATCTGAGCGTGGTGCAAATGGCTAGTGGAGAAGCAGCAGCAGCAGCAAGCAGCTCAGCAACAACAGTTCCAGCAGCAATTGCTGCAGCAATGGACCACCCAATAGCAAGTTCAAGTCATGCAACAGCAACAGCTGCTGAGGGTACTGATGACCCAGCAGCAACAGCGCCACAAGGAAATGATACAAAGATAGGGCTGGCCTTAACCTCCCTCAAGTCCCCCAGCAGGGCATGGTGGTGGGCCCCCAACCATGGAGATGAGCCCCCCATCAACAGGAGCGCCGACAGTCTTTTTGGTGCCCTTGGTGACAGAAGGTCCTGCCCCCGAAATGGCACCGACGGAAGTGGCGGAAGGTCCCGCCCCCAAAATACCGCCAACGACCACGGCGGCCGAATATCCGGACGCTGCGGTCGCCACCCCCCAAATGTTAATGCCCTAGGTGACCGCCTAGGTCTCCTAATGGGTTGCCCCGACCCTGCCCATCAATACCTGTGACCCTAACTGATATGGGGCCGTATAATGATCCTGAGGCCTGTTTAGTAACATTTAAGAGAGTGACACTAGCTTCCCATAAAAACAACAAGGAGTCTGGTGGCACCTTAAAGACTAACAGATTTATTTGGGCATAAGCTTTCGTGGGTAAAAAACCTCACTTCTTTGGATGCATGGAGTGAAAATTACAGATGCAGGCATTATATAATGACACATGAAGAGAAGGGAGAACTTCACAAGTAGAGAACCAGTGCTGACAGGGCCAATTCAATCAGGATGGATGTAGTCCAGTCCCAACAATAGATGAGGAGGTGTCAATTCCAGGAGAGGCAAAGCTGCTTCTGTAATGAGCCACCAACTCCCTGTCCTTGTTCAAGCCCAAATTAATGGTGTTAAATTTGAAAATGAATTTTAGTTCTGCTGTTTCTCTTTGAAGTCTGTTTTTGAATTTTTTTTGTTCAAGAATAGTGACTTTTAAATCTATTATAGAATGACCAGGGAGATTGAAGTGTTCACCTACTAGCTTTTGTATGTTACCATTCCTGATGTCCGATTTGTGTCCATTTATTCTTTTACATAGGGACTGTCCGGTTTGGCCAGTGTACATGGCAGAAGGGCATTGCTGGCACATAGACTCATAGACTCTAGGACTGGAAGGGACCTCGAGAGGTCATCGAGTCCAGTCCCCTGCCCTCATGGCAGGACCAAATACTGTCTAGACCATCCCTAATAGACATTTATCTAACCTACTCTTAAATATCTCTAGAAATGGAGATTCCACAACTTCCCTAGGCAATCTATTCCAGTGTTTAACTACCCTGACAGTTAGGAACTTTTTCCTAATGTCCAACCTAAATCTCCCTTGCTGCAGTTTAAGCCCATTGCTTCTTGTTCTATCATTGGAGGCTAAGGTGAACAAGTTTTCTCCCTCCTCCTGATGACACCCTTTTAGATACCTGAAAACTGCTATCATGTCCCCTCTCAGTCTTCTCTTTTCCAAACTAAACAAACCCAATTGTTTCAGACTTCCTTCATAGGTCATGTTCTCAAGACCTTTAATCATTCTTGTTGCTCTTCTCTGGACCCTCTCCAATTTCTCCACATCTTTCTTGAAATGTGGTGCCCAGAACTGGACACAATACTCCAGTTGAGGCCTAACCAGTGCAGAGTAAAGCGGAAGAATGACTTCTCGTGTCTTGTTTACAACACACCTGTTAATGCATCCCAGAATCACGTTTGCTTTTTTTGCAACAGTATCACACACACATGATGGCATATGTAACATTAGTAGAGTGCAGGTGAATGAGCCCTTTATGGTGTGGCTGGTGTGGCTGGGTCCTCTGATGGTGTCACCAGAGTAGATATGGGGACAGAGTAGGCAATGAGCTTCCCATGGCTGCCTGAGCAGTGTGCTTTGATTTTGGCTCCATAGTTGATGGGTCTGGCACAGATGACCTACCACAAACTGGATTTAGAGCAGACTAAGGACTATAAACAAAGACTATTAATATTTTGGACTACTTAGACAGTTCCAAGGAAATCCATCACCAGTGTTTTAGACCTGAAACCTATCTCAAGGGAGCTAGACCCCTGAAGCGCAGCACTTGAGGAAACACTATTGGAAGTGGTTCCACCTGGAAGAAAGTCTGAGGCCCACATGGCCGAGTCAACTGTGACCAAACAATTTGTAAGGATTTTGACAGGGATCTCTCACCAGAGTGATGCCTCCTGCTGGCTATCTCAGGGATTAGCTCTCTGAGCCAGCGCGCTCTCCTGGTAGTGCCTCTCCCACTACCTTCTCCACCTGCAGACCTGTCTCCACCCAGAAACTGCAGCATGTTTTTCACAATTCAGCCTCCAGCTGTGCCACCATGCATGTTCTCTCTCTTCTGGGGTATGGGGGAAGTATCTCCCAGTTCTATAGTCTAACCACTTCCCCAGTGGTGAGTGGGGGGGACCCAGGCCAGCCCACTACTCCAGGTCCCAGCCCAAGAACCTGGTAGATAGCAGCCACCTGCTGACTCTCCTTAACTTCTCCACCAATTCCCTAGGCCACTTCCCTGTGACCTCAGCACCTTTTTCACCTCTCTCCGATTGGCTGCTCCCTGCACATTCCCTAGGCTGCGTTTAACCCCTTACTTGCTGGTGTGGGGTGAACACCCAATCACAAGGATATTACCAGACAAAGGCAGGGGTGCATATTAGAGCACCACCATGAGACTTTTTCAAACACTATGTGGTTAATGGAGGACTTTGTAGAAGCTGAAGTGTTGCTAGAGACAGAATACCTCAGAAATTTGATGATACCTGGGATGGCCCGGGGAGAGGGTGACCTCAAGCTGGTGGGACCCACTCTGAGGGGTCCACCCCCAGGGATGTCCTCCCAGATGATCAGACCTTCCACTAGACCATGGGAAGTCATGGGGGGACAGGGCGCTCAGGCTTGGACACAACACCACCAGTGGGACAGCCAGGCTTCTCAAGTAGAACCTGCAGAACAGGATCCATTCACTAGTCCATGACAGAGTTTGCCCTAGCTTGGAAAGATCCTGTCAGTGCCAGCCCCGTAACTGGCTATTTCTGTGGGCAGACAGATTACATACAAAAAGAATGGTCTCTTATGGAATGTGCATATGCCATAGTCTGGACTGCAGAAACCCATGCATGGAAAAAGATTCCCCCCCCACAAGTTGACCGGATCAGTTGATGATTCAAGGAAAGGGAGTTCAAGGACTCCTGAAATCCAGCTGTAGTCAAATGGTGGTCCAAGCCTCTTTAGTAACGTCAATCCACCCAGAGCGTATACATGGTGATGTGAAAATCTACCCCAGCCAATGTTTACAACTGTACCAAGATAACAGTAGCTCTGACTGAAAATTGGCCTATCCCATAGTCATAGGCCAGGACTAGCCATTTTTTTTGGCAAGTTATTAATGAACGGCTAGCCCACTAAATAGGGATCTGGGCTGAGCACTGCAGAATGAAGACCAGAGTCTGGTAAACCTCAGGGAACTGAAAGACCCTGAGGATAAAACATGAACAACATGAACATCAGCCCTCACAGGGAAGGAAAAGGCAATCAAGCTGGACTTGGAAGCTTTCCTAAAGGGTGGGAGTTTTGTATAGGAACAGAGGAGCAACCCTACATTGAACCATGTGCATAACCAATTGGCCTCTGTAAATGGGGAAGTAACAGAGCCTCAGCAGTTTGAGCAGTATTCACACTTTGTGCTCATGAAAGAGCACCCATACTGAGTTGAAAGAAATCAACAAACTGGGATGGTAAAGACACAACTGCTGGTGCCACATAACAACTGCCAACAGCATTGCAGCTTGTGCATGACATCCCATGCACTGGACACATGGGAAGAGAGTAGACACTGTCACAGGTACTAGCTCAATTCTACTGGCCAAGCATGTCAAGATTGCCAGCTATCCAGCAAAAAAAGGGGGAGCTCTGCAACTTTCTAGCAGCTCATGAATAAGATCTCAGTCCTCATCATCAGTAGGCTGCTGTCTAAATAGATGACATTGTATTTTACAGTCCTATGTGGGGAGACCACCAGCAGCACGTAAGAGCAGGGCTAAAGACCCTTCAAGATGCAGGCCTCACTGCCAACCTGTGAAATATAGGCTCGTTGTGATTAAGGTAACCTATTTGGGATACTGCATAGGGGCCTCCTGAAACCAGAGATCAATAAGGTACAAGCCCTAATGGCATTCCTGACTCCCTGGCCTGGCATGGTATTACCAGATGTTTATCCCTGATTTCTCCTTAAAAACAGCCTTCCTTATGGACAGCATAAAAGGTAGCAACTCAAAGAAGATCTAAGGTGATGGGAACTATGAAACAGCTTTTAACAACCTGAAAGAACAACTGTGCTGGGCACCTGTACTCTTCAACTCCAGTTTTTACTGGGAATGAATACTGCACATAGATGCCTCAGATGTCAGCTTTGGCACTGTGCTCTAGCAGGACAAGAAGAAGAAGAAGAAGAATGCCCAATCCTATACCTGAGCAGGAAGCTATGCCCTAAAGAAAAGGCCTACTTCATTATTGAAAAGGAGGAACTAGTGATTAATTGTGCCATGGATTACCTCAGGTGTTACCCGTTAGGCAATCCCTTCCCCTTGATCATGGATCATGCTCCCCTGTGTTGGCTCCATACCATAAAAGATTCAAATCTGCATATGATGCAGTGGTACCTTGTGTTATAGCCACACAGTTTTTTTAAGGTGCTACACTAAGCAGGAAAGGACAGTACTAATGCCAAAGACTTTCCTCCAGAAATTGGAGATGGGACGACCCACTCCAAGACAGCCTTCCCAACGTGAGGGGTGAGATCTGCGAAGGGAATCACCTTGACCCTAGTAGAGAGGAAGCTAATGAGCTCTTCTGGGCCCAGACAGCACTAACCAGACACACCTGCAACGCTAACTCCTCTGAGGGAGGAAGATAAAAGGGAAAAGCCTTCCATGGGAAGGGGAGGCAACTAGGGGAAGACTGCTATGCCCTGAAGACAACTGGCCGTAGAGGTAAAACAGTGAAGACAGTCACAGATCTTGCCACCCCTGAGATGGTACGGATCAGGTACAGAGTGGGATTCCCAAAAGGAGGGGGCCTAGCCTTGATCAAGGACACTAAAAGCCTGTTGATAAGATGAACCCCAAAGGAGTGATTGAGAAACTGCCTAAGAGATTGAACACGAGCAAAGGTCACGTGAATGTTGTCCAACATTTTTTGATTGAATATTGTCCTTTGGGATAAGCTGCTGGGTTTCTTTAGCAGAACAATGATTATTGTTCAAGTGACATTTTTCACAGTTAAAAAGATAGTCAATTGCAGGTACTAAAAGTATTTTCCCTTCTAATTAGCATAAGAGTGACATCACTAAAGCTGACTGAATAATGAAGACAATTATTCACTGAATATTATTCAACCAACAGTAAAACTGTTCAACTAATAATAATAATAATAATAATAATAATAATCAATAAAAGCTATGAATTCTTTGTTTCAAGACAAGTGCCAAAATGTGTTGGATGAATTATTTGCAAGGAACAACTTGACTAGTTTGGGACAACACAGAAATGTTCTGTTCAAAGAAAACTGTATGATGTTTGGATTAACTGTAAGGAAACAAATAGCAATATCCCCAGCAACGAAGCCACCATATGTCTTTCTGGACATGTAATAATTAGAATATGGGATTTAATGCCCATATTTCTTTAATCTTGAATATATTAATCACTTCATGGACCCCGAATCTTCCAGAGATTGTCACAAATCCACATGATGACCCTGATTCATAAAATTTAGATTTCTGATTCATGTTTAAAATTACATAGAGCCAGACATATTGGCTACACATCTGAGGAGTCTCAACTGAACAATTTAATCTATCAAAGGGCAGTTGTAATTTATGTTTCTAAAACTGAGTCTAAATCCTCCCTGAGAAAATGGTGGCATATGAGAACTTTGAGGTGAGTAACTGCACTCATCCTTAAAGGTGCACCTGCTTCTTTTTGGAGTTCCATTCACATCCACTGACAGGCAAGTGATGTCATAATGCACTCTGGATCTGTGGGCAAACAGCTGAGATGAATACCAAAAATTGTTGTTTGATGACTACTGAAGTCTATTGTTCAGTGCTTGTGAAATAACAGATATGAAAATAGGATAGCAGGACCTGACATCTACACATGAACACAGGTGAAAACATATTCTTTGGGACATGACAATATTCATGGCTTCTTGTTAACTATCTCTCTTCTGTTTATCCTGTGTATGTAGATTAATCACCGTATTATCCAGAGATCTCTGTGTTGGTCAGTGCTCATTTTCCAATGGCCACATTGTGCATCACATTTTTAGTAGAATTCCCCAATGATTTCAATGGGAAGTGCTGCTTAAAAATCCATGACATGCCTTGATCCAAGGTAACTTTACAAGTGAAAGGAAATACATGGTTCACAATAATATAATTACATTTGGGCAATAATTACCAAAAATTCTGCGCAAATATATAATGATATAGGACAAGTGCTGCTTTCAGTTATGCCAGTGTAAATGTAGACTAACCCTGGTGATTTTAGTAGAATTACAAAAGTCTAACTGAAAGCAAAATATAGTTTTGTGATAACTATAATTTTGTTTATCAAAATAATCCCTATGTAGAGTAAGTAGTTCCTATACATTATATGTATAAAAGTCCTGCATGATCTTCATTCCCTGTATGTTGCTTTTTTCCTAACTATTTTAATTATGTATTTCACTGCTGCAATTTGTTAAAGAAACACAGCTAGCTAATATTTTCATTTAAATTAGTGTAAGGGGGGTTATTTTGTACAAACAAAATGTATCAATATTGTCGTGATTCCCAAAGAAATATTGGACATGACAAAAAATAATTCTCTCTCTCATGCTAGAAACTGAATATATAGCTCAAAGGAATGTATGATTTTCCTCTCTTGCAAAATCTTATGAAATTAATGGACGAAGTGCTTACAATCAAAGACCATTCAAAAGAAATTCAGTCCTATAAGATTAAGTAGAACCAACTGGCAGTCAGTATTAGAGTATATTACATGACTTGCCAGTCAAGAGCTATCAACAAAGTTAGTCATTGGTTCATCAAAGAGCCAGGCGGTAGACTATCTGAGAGAAAGAGAAGGAGCATTAGGATAGTCTATTAGGGACCTAGCAAACATTTTTACTTTGGTTTAAAATATTTTTCTCCCAAATAT
The DNA here is from genome assembly GCF_025201925.1 of Gopherus flavomarginatus. Classification (NCBI taxonomy): domain Eukaryota; kingdom Metazoa; phylum Chordata; order Testudines; family Testudinidae; genus Gopherus; species Gopherus flavomarginatus. Next base: position 51,231,847 of record NC_066617.1, on the reverse strand, counting down.
ATTCAAAAAACACTCCCCAAAGGGGGAAAAATACAAATGAATGTGTCTAAAACTAAGATCATTTCTGTGTTTTGTGCTTTATTTCATGTTGGTGTCCTCAACCTGTTTACCCAGTGTATGTGGGTAAGATACAAAGTACTTGGAAACATACACACTGAGAAATCATTCTAAGTAGTGTAAGTGGAGCTGCTAAATTTGTAACCAGGTTAATTGTGTACAGCATCTCTGAAGCCTGGGATGATTCCTACAGGAAGAGTTTAACTGAAAAGATTATATTTATGCAGGGTGTGGGCAAGGCAACCAATAAGGTAGAAAAGAAAATCAGGGTCAACCCCTGCTGGCTTTATTCCCGTGAGAAGTGGGATTTGGTGGCAATTCTTTTAGAAAGTTTCGACGTTGGGGCTCAGGATTCTAAGGGACTTTTTGGAAGTAAAGCTACTTAAGATCATTTCATGAAGCAGCAAAAATAGAGATGAGATCTCCCGTGGGTTAATATCACAGTTCTGCTTATATCTTTTGCATAGAGCCTTTGCGAATGGAAGAAATAAGCTTCCCACGTCTCTTGGTTAATTTTAATCCCGTTTTGCCTACTTGTGTGTGATTTGACACAGTTCATAAACATTTACTTTGAAGATTTGCGCAAGCTTTGTTTATTTAAAAAAAAAGTTGGCATCATCTCATGACGTATGTAGTCCTGTTATAACATAGGATCCCACATTACCCATGGTCGTGGACTGATAGGCATTCGGAATGAAGAAAACAGGTATTAAAGGGGATACTGTGGTGCTAGAGGGCATGCTGCTACTGTCCTTCATATGTCCTTTATCAAATATAAAGGCTATATTGCAACAGCAAAGTCCTTAAGTCTTAAAGGACAATGTGGTTTGACATCAGAGTCTTTTCTTTTTGTTATACGTAAACACAGTTTCACGGAGGAGGGGTTGCGGAGGGAGGGCAGGTGTTCGTGCTTGTTGCTATGACAGAAGTTTCCTAATTTCCTTTCTTCAGTAAATCTTTTACCAAGGGATCAGAGGGACCTTTGCCTGCTCTGTTTATTCTGTGTATGTCTTGGTGTTCTCCTCTCTCCCTCAGTTTTTTGTAATTCGCAAGTAGTTAGTAATTGTTTTACTAGACACGGAAAGGGTTAACACTTCCTTCAGTCGAAAAGTATATATTTAATATGCGAGCATATTTGATGTTCATTGACAGAGCAACAGTAGGAATGATCTTGCTTTATGTACCAGTTACAAGTTTAATATCATTATATTGCATGCAATATTAGTTTTTATTAGTCGCCATTAACAAGATGCTTTCTACTTGAATTCTCATTTACTTGTTCAATGCAAAAATTATCTTCGTAAAAGAGAAAAACACATCTCCAAATGTCAGCTATATTAAATTAAAGAACTGTTTACCCTTCCTAAAGAAAGCATATGTATCTAAATAGGCATCTTTTACCGTTTGCATAGTAGATTGGAAATTAGCATTTTTGTTCATTTCTCCATGTATGCACAGCGCCTGGAAGAGTAATACTCCATGCATATCAGATCAGCCAGCCTACAATTTTTATGCAATATATTATTTGGCAATCTAAAATTTGTAATTTGCATGAAATTGCTTAATTAAAATACAGTCACTCAGGGTATTAATTTCTCTGTCTGGCAGTTCAATGTACTAAAGGCGGGCTACATAAAATGTGAAATCCTGTCAGATGTAACAGTAAAATATTAACAAAAAAAAATCCACTTCTAGCAACAAAGTAGCAGAGCGATAATGCTTTTACCCTGATTCCTGGTTCAAATATGAGTTTGGATTCACATTGAAAAAGACGAGGAAATTTACAATAGCAACTCTGGCTTTTTGCCAATAAATCTGCTTCGCGGACTTTTCTTGGCGAACCTCCCCTCCATGCCCCCCCCATTTATTTATTTATTCCCCCCTACTAGCAAAGAAGAAGACAAAGGGGGGGAAAATCTCGCCTTTCTCAAAACCAAATCCCTGACTATTTACGGCAGCTTGCATTTCAGTATTTGAAATTAGCAACCCTACTGATAAAATGATCCAATCAGTCCTTCCCAGTTGTCAAGACAACAGTACATAATTGTACCAGCTCTTTTCATTGCAGCTAGACATTTCATAAATAGATAATTCTCTAATTGATCCAGCCAATCCTACTTTGCATACCGTGCCAAAATAAGTAAGCCCCGTTTCTATTCTAGTAGAAGAGCAACTTTCTATAAAGATATGCAAATGAGATTTATTTACTGCTGGCAAGGAGGGGAGGGGGTAGGCTGCTTTATTTCTTATTGAAACAAACCTAGAACTGAAAAAAAGGGCTGCTTTTATCTCTCAAAAATCACGTGTATGTGGCATGTTGTAAGTATATGATAAGACATATCATTATTTAATTCCTGACAGACACATCCGAGTGTGAAACAGAGACATATGTGGAATGGGCTGGTTGCAAAACTCGTGCATGCACTGAAGTTGCAGTCGCTGTCATGCCAAAGTGGCATGAGAGAGCTTAGTTTAAATAAGCTGTGCAGGAGGGTACCCGGGGCATTGGCCATCTTCCGGAAGAGAGACAGAAAGAGGGATCACATAATCGGGGATTTCTGAGGCTTTACGTTTGCAAATTGCTTTCCTGTGTTTCTTAAACGAATGAAACATACAAGTTACTGATCTCCAACGCTTAGGGGAATCCTGTGTCCAAGAGGGAAAAGGGGGAAATGGTCGCAGGTGTTGGCACACGAGGTCTCGCAACAACAC